>NW_002987121.1:14454-58638 GCF_000006295.1 Pediculus humanus corporis
GTAATTATTTTATCAAGGTAAAATTGTTTCGGTCAATTTATTATTGAAATTATTATTAAATAAATATTATTTTTTATGGCCACATGTTCATTCATAACGTGTGTTTATAAATTATATTTTACCCCTTTTTTCCAGAAAAAATATAAATAATTCAATATGTCTTGGAAGGAGTATTACAAACCCAAAAGTAAAAAACAAAAAAAGTCAATAAATTTTGGTCTGGGTCTCAATGTAGAAGATGATGAAGAATATAAACATTTAGAAAAAGTTATTTTGGGTACAGGAAAAGAAATATTTGAAAAGTTACCCTCCGAATCAGGTGACAGTGATTATGACAGTGATGTTCCGACTAAGAAACAAAAATCAAATTTTATCGAGACGAGAAAACCTGCTTGGGTGGATGATGACGATGATAAAACTCTAAATGAAGTATTAAAAAATCAAGGTAGAAATGAAAAAATAGATAATAGCGGAAAGGCAAAATATAGGAATGCAATGGAAAAAAAATTTCAAGAATTAATGGGAATTCCAAAATGGGCACAATTAAAAGAAAAAAAAGATGCACAAGGCCCGAATGATTTTTTATCGCACTGTGGTGAATTTGTAAAAAAAACAAAAGGTTTAAAAAGTGATAACTTAACAATAAGTAAAATGAAAAATTTAAATGACGAAAGTTTCGCCGAGGGCTCCATAGTTAGTGTTGTTAAATTTCATACGAAATCAATGTTGGCCATGGTCGCTGGAAGTTCTGGAAAGATTTCCCTATTTCAAGTCGATGGAAAAGTCAATACGAAATTACAATCGATTAAATTTAAAAAATATCCAATTTATTGTGGTTGGTTTTTAAAAAATGGAGAAGAGATTTTAATAGGTTCTCATTGTAATTTTTTTCACTGTCACAACATGATAACGGGAAGGTCGACGGTGATAGACGAATCAAAAATAATCGATATTAAAGACACGAAAAAATTTTGCGTGTCACCAAACGACGACGTGTTTGCCGTTTGCGGACCGAGTGGAAAAATTTATTTGTTTTCAGTTTCCAGCAAAGAATTCATCGACACTCTGCAAATGAATTGCAACGTAACGGAAATTTGTTTCAACGGCGACGGTTCAATATTATATTCTCACGGGGTCGAAGGTGAAATTTACGTTTGGAACATGAAAACGAGATCATGCGTAAATAAATTCATAGACGACGGTTGCATAATAGGTACGAGCCTGGCAGTTTCCAGCAACAATCAATTTTTAGCAACGGGTTCGAATTCTGGAGTCGTCAATATTTACAATTCGGATTCTGTTAATAATAGTCGAGCGGTCAAACCCATCAAATCAATTTTCAATCTTACCACATCCATCAGTTCTTTACTGTTTAATTCAACGGGTGAAATTTTAAGCATGGCTTCCAATTGCAAAGAAACCGGAGTGAAACTTTTAAACACATCTTCCATGACGGTTTTCTCGAATTTTCCACTCGTACAATCCGAAGTGAAGAAACCGATGTCTTTGGATTTTTCGAAAAACAGCGGATTTTTCGCTGTTGGTGATAATAATAAAACAGTTCATCTTTACAGGCTAAAACATTACGATAGTTATTAGTTGTAAGAATTAAAAAAAAATTGTAACGTGACTGAAATAAATTAAATAAAATTATTATTATTATTAATTGGAAGTTTTTATTTATTTTTTTTTTTTTTTATGGATAAAAAATTATTATTAACGTTCGAAAAAATGATCAAAGTTTTGTAAAACTTTGTTCGTAAAAGAACATTTTTTATTATAAACAAAAGTAAACAAAAAAAAAACCAAAAAAACAATAGAAAATGTTTAGATAAAAAATAAAAATTAATTGCAATTAAAATTTTTTAATAATTTTATTTCGGTTTTTTTTTTTTAAAAAAAAAAAAAAAATTCAAAATTAAATCAAAATTATCAGTTTTTTAGTATCGGATTTCAAAATTATTATTATTATAAATTAAAGTTTATCTTTAAAAAAAAATATTAATAATAATAATAATATTAATAATAAATGGCTTGCGGTGAACCTTCAAAAGCTTACGTGAAACAAATGGAAATTGCTATCTGTCAATTATGCGGAGGAAACATGAAAAGGTTCGATAATAATAATAATAATAATAATAAAAATTAAATAAAAATCAAATATTGGGTAATTTAAAAAAAAAAAATTTTTTTTTTTATCATTTTCAGTTGTGGAAAACAAGATGGTGATATTAATTATCAAAAACAAATTGATCCACCACCAGCGGTAAGTTATAAAAATAATAATTTCCATTTAAAAAAAAAAAAAAACGGTTAATTACAACGTGAATTAAATAATTATTATTAATATTATTATTAATTACGGGCCCGAACAAGAAGTTAAAATTTAAATTTAAAAGTTAAAAAAAAAAAAAAAAAAAAAAGGGGGATATAAATTAACAAAAGAAATTTAACGAATGGATCGTGTTATATTTAGACGTGTGATACCAAAAAAAAATTGAAAAAATCCCCGGTTCCTCATCCAAAAGAATTCTATACATCAAATCCGATACCATTAATTGTACACACGCCTCTTTTAGAATATAGAGTTACATCTGAAGTACGTGGAAAACCATCGAATCAACCTGGAGTTTATTATATAATGAATCACGGATTCATGGAAAGATCCGATGTTATGGAATGGGTAAATAAGAAAAAAAGAATGTCCCAAATGAGGAGGTCGTGGGTGGGTGATGGAAATTATATCGAAACACATCCGGAAATGTTACATTTTTACGGGAACACGACTCATTTATTTACAAAAAATCCAAATAAACCTTACGGAGATTTACCCGAACCCATCCCCGTGTGTAAACCGAGAAACGGTCTCGATTGAGGTACGTGTCCACCATTAAAAAGAAGCACACACAAGAAAAAGACGAAGAAGAAAATTATCCAACGATCATAAGGGATTTAAACATTATGGGGGGGGGGGAAGAAAGTAAAATGCTTCTGTGGATATGTGAAACATAAATTAACAAAAGAGGAGGAGAAGGACAACAATTCGAGTCGTTAAACCTAAAAAACCATTTTTATTTTTTCTTTTTTCCAGGCCTACATGCAAATAATTCCAGAATATCGATACGATGAACAAGAACAATCCGATGCTCAAAAGAAATGTAAATCGACAGGAGAGAAAAAAGTAGCCCCTCTACAGTTATGCATTCCTATACCCGTATCGTCGGAAAGAAAAGACACCAATAGTAAAAATACTGGTGGAGGACCAACGACGACACCAACAACAACAACAACACAAACGAAACCTGATTGTAGTACGGGAAACAAAACAGAAACACAAACGGGGGGCATTGTAAGTTCGTCTGTAATGAAAATAAATCGTCTTCTCCTATTTCTTTTGGTAAATGTTATTATTTTATTTTATAAACACGAAAGGCCTTTTTCAAGGAGTTGAAAAAAAAAATAAATAAATAAAACCGCCAACAGAAATTTGGTTACCTTTTTACACGAGTATAATAATTATCTTTACGGTTTGAGAAATTTTTTTTTTTTTTTTATTGTCGTTGATAGGCATCCTGTCTTCCTGTGGGCGGTTGTCCTCCACCTGTTAAAATGATGCTTTGCTTACCTTGTCCTCCGCCGGATTGCCTTGCAGAAGCTGCGAGTTCAGCAAATCAAGGACCATGTCCAAGATCCAAACCGGTTAGTGTTCGTTCGTGAAGTAGAAAAGTTTTCCATCTTTTCCAAACATTAATTTTTTTTTTTTTTTGTTTGGTTGGTAACAGAGAGATTACACGTATAGATGCGAATCCCGAGAACTTAGGGGTGGAAATCTTTACGTGTGTTGCCAATGTAACAAACGTAACGGTTTGCAACACGATTGTCCGAGAACTCCGTGTCAAGGACGACCACCCTGCCTCGTTAAACCATGGCCGGATTGTTGGCCCAGCGGTGGATGTCACGGTATAGATTATTCCAGAGAAAGAGGATATAAAAGAATAGATCCATGCAGAAATCAAAGATTGTTATTCGATAATAAAGTTTGCAGACCGCCGGGCGGTACTAAAGCTGATTGTGGCGGTAACATGATGGTTGTCGTTTGTCCTCCACCGCCATGTAATAATTAACGGTCCGTCGGCCATTATTATTAATTCTCACAGAAAATGTAACACGTTTTTCCATCACACACAATAGAAAAAATCTTTTGCTACGTTTTTTTTTTACCTTTTACCTTTTTTTTTTAATATACCTAAAATCAGGTGTGCCAAGTGTTTTAAATCCAAAAAAAAAAAAAAAATTTCAAACTTTTAACCGTTTTTTTCACCTCCCCAAAGTAATTAAGTAATAATAAATGTTGTTGCGGTGATTAAATGCCGGTGTAAATTCTTTTTTTCTTTTTCCTTTTTTTTCCTTTTTTCCTTTTCGTCCTATTTTACTGTCGTCGTTAATTAATCTTTTTCACTAATTAAAACAACTCCGAGACAATTTTTTAAAACCTTTTTTTTTTTTTTAATTTGACAAAATTCCATATATATTCCTCTCACTTACGAATCTGACACAATTTAAACAAATTTTTTATTATTTAATCACTTTACAGTTAAAAAAAAAAATAGAACGAATTATTATTATCACTGAACACACGAATTTCTCTCTCTCTCTCTCTCTCACACATACGCCACAAAAAAAAAAAAACCGGAAAATTTTGCGACGGAAAATAAATAATTTTATGCACAAATAATAATAATAATAAAATTTTAAATATTATTTTAATAAACAGATTTATCATTAATTTTAAAAGTAAAAAAAAAAAAAAAATGTTCCATCGAATGCAATCGACGGTAAGAAATAATACTAATACTAATAATAATAATGATAATAATAATAACGGAAAATACAATTCTAATTAAAAAAAAAAATAAACAATTTTTTTTTCAAATTTTCTTTCGAAAACGGCAGGGAAAAAAAAAATATATAATAAATTTAAATCTTAATCTTTTAACTACCCTTTACGAAAACAAACGCGAATTAATAATAATAATAATAATAATAATAATAATAAAAACCGCAGATACCGGAAAAACACAACCGAAACAAACAAAAATTTTTATATATATATATTATGCAACCAATTTTTTTTTATTATTTTCGTAAAGAAAACCACCCGGAAAAATAAAATTAAAAAAAAAAAAATTTTCCTCGGAAAAACTTTCGACGACGACGACGACATTGCAAAAAAAAAAAAAAAAAAAATTTCACGACGGTAATAAACAAGAGAAAAATCATCATCATCATCATCATCGTTATTAATTTTCTCGAAAAATCTACTCGAACTCGAATTCGAAAAAATAATAATATAAATAAATATCGATAAATCAAAAATTTTTTATCGACTAATTAGAAAAAAAGGAAACAAAACAAACGATAATAATAATAATAATAATAATTAATAATAATAATAATGATAATAAACACGACTAATCTTTATTCAATTTTTTAATATAAACTATTCAATATACGAAACGTGAAATAAATTTTTCTATATATATATATATATATTTAAATAATTTTCGTCTCGCGAAAATAATAATAATAATATATAAATTTTATACTTTCATAGTATATATATATAAATATATACTGAAAAAAAAATTTCTAATATAATTTATTTATTTTAATAAATAGAATTACTTTTAACCGGTAACAAAGTTTTTTTTTTTTTAAATTATATTATTAATTATATATTATTATAATATTAAAATTTTTATAACACGTAATAACTATTATCTCTCTTTATCATTATTATTATTATTATTTATTCTTTATATATTTTTTAATAATATAACTTGATAAATAAATAATCAATAAAGAATTTTTTTAATAATATTAATTATTTTTTTTTAACGGGGAGAAAAAAAAAAAATTTAAAATAAAACGTGGCATTAACGAATCATTTATGCATGTATGTTGTGTCTGTGTGCACGTGTCAATAAAATAAGTCGACCCGGAAAATTTATACGGTAATAATAATAATAATATATTTTCTTCAATTTTTTTTTTTTTTTTTTGGAGAAATGATTTTTTTCATTTTTTATTGCTTTTTTTTCTTGTTTGTTTTGTTTGCTTGTTTGTTTTGTTTGTTTTCTAGAGTAATAAATTAATTATTAAAAAAAAATAATGAAAAAATTATTTTTCCTTTTCCTTTCCTTTCCTTTCACGCTTACATAAATACCTTGTTTTTTCCCATACCCTGCACCCCGCTTTTCTTTTACACCTGATCCCATAGAGAAAATAATTTTTTTTTTTTGTAATATAAATTTTCAGGTGTGCCAACATTTTAATAATTTTTTTAAATAATAAAAATCTACATACGAGTAATAATCGTGTAAAGTGAATTTTTTTCTTGTTTTTGTTTGCTATTTAAGACGACTATATATGATTTTATTAAATCTAATTTTTATGTACACGCGCTAGATAGATGATACATTTAAAGAGTGAGTAGTAGTAGTAGTAATTGTAGTTGTAGTATTATTAGTAGTACCTTTCTAACCTTATTATTATTATTATTATTATTATTATTATATACTCTCAAATTTTAATTTTTAAAGAATAAATAATTATTAATGAAAGAAACCATTTTTTTTTACTTTTTTTTTTTTGGACTTTACTGCTCTAGAATTATAATTTATTTTTCATCATTGTTATTATTATTATCATTATTATTATTATAATTATTATTTTTTTGTTAAATTTTATTAAACCGATTTGAAAAATATATTAAAAACAAGAAAAATTTCCAGTAAGTAAAATTTCGTATCGATGAAATCAAACATATTTTTAAGTCCGTCCGTAACGAGATACACACATATATATTTTTTTTCTATTATTATTATTATTATTATTATTATTTATATTATTATTATTATAAAACTAAACTATCTAAACGCTCCTTTCGGACCGTATATATATATATATATTTATATAAATATTATTTATTTATTTTTATTTTTTTTAATAAATAGAAAATGTAGAAAAAAACGTAAAAGTGAAACTTGAGCATGATGAGTATTGAAGCGCGAAACCTCAAATTAAATTTTTTCCTATTGCTTTATTATTATTATTATTTTTAATAAAAGTTTCCCCTGCGATTTCCACACCCGAGAGTATCCTCCCCCCTCACGCCCACTCAACAAAGTCCGTTTTTTAAATTTAAACAATTAAAGGAATTTTTTTTTTTTTGAAAAAGGAAAATATCAGGAGAAAAGAAGTAATAAGACGTCAAAAAGGTGAAGATTCGGCGAAGGAACAGGAGCAACAGCAGCAGGAATAGCAGGAGGTGCAAGAGTAGGAGGAGCAGTAATAGCGGGACGGTTGAAAAACAGTTATACTTATTTCATTCAAAAAAAAAGAAAAAAAAATTTTTCTCGAACGAATTTTGACAAATTTAAATTTCCCAAAAAATTTTCCGAACGTTCTCTCTCTCACTCTCTCACTCTTTCGCAAATCTAATAAACTTATAATAATTTTAGTACGGTAACAATAAACGAATTTTTATTTTTATTTTGAAAGACGAATTCACGATTTCTACTTAAAACGACGGTAATTTAAAGCTTTCAATTAGGAAAAAAAAAAAAAAAAAAAACAAAAATAATAATAATAATAATAAAAACGTCTACGTCTAATTTTTTTTTTTTTTGGTTTTTTTCCGAGTTAAGAATTGAAAAGTCAAGTTGGAACAAAACGATTCGTAACTATTATACCTAAACCTAAAAATAAAATTTCTATACATTTAAATATCTATATATATACAACTCAATATTTTTTTTTTTTTGTTTTTTTGACTTTTTTTTTTTTTTAAGAAAAGAGAAAAAAAAAGAAAATGGCACAATTTTTTCACAGAGCTAAAAGATTTTCCCTTTTTTTTTTTTGTTTTGCGAAAGATTAACAAAGATTGACCACGATTTTTTTTTTTACCTGTTCTAAAGGACTCTAAAAAGAAATCGTTTCTCTTATGTAATTAAATTAAATTAATAACGTACCTTAAAATGTTTTGTGGATGTGTGATCGATGGATCGATGGATCGATCGATAGATCGATCGATTATTGCACGAGTTTGGTTAAATATTTTTTTAAGGTTCCTACATTTCTACGCAATATAATTAATAATTTTTTTTTTTTTTGTTTAAAGAATCCTCCACTCTTATAATATCCACGACGATAAAGTATATACCCAGTCGAAGTTGGAATGACGTTTTGATTTGTTGTTTGTTGTTTTTATTTAAAAAAAGAAAAAAAAAAAACTATTTTCTTTATATTGGTTCTTCACGAATAAATGGTTATGACTTCTCGACCTCCACCTCTCACCATTAAAACTCTTTCTAAACCTTCCGTCAAAACTTCTAAAAATTCCATGTCTGTTGTTTTGATTGTATCGTTAAGAAAATTACATAAGCGGTTGGAGGTCTTAAGAAAAAACAAAAATAAAAAAGGATACAGTTTGCTTCTCTTTCCATTTTAGTTTCTCTCGGGGGTCCTGGAAGGTTCAATATAACGAGCTGAGCTTCGTATGATTTATTTACAATGACTTCATTCAATTTCACAGCCGTGTGCATTCGCCTCACGTTTCCTTCGTCTCTGTGTGTGTGTGAAAAAATCAAAAAAATTTCACATTAAAAATTTTTTTTTTTTTTTTTTTAATATTAAAACTAATAATAATAATACGAACGGTGTAAAATTTGATGGTTTATCATTATCACCAGAATCTGATATTTCCTTTTCCGTTATTTTATTATTATCACCAGAGGAATTTACATCGACTTCCGGTTTTTCATCTGACGGTGGAGGTTTTTCCTCAACCGTTTTTTCTTCTACTCCCGTCTCCGTATCTTTTTCTTCTTTAACATCATCTTCCGTTCCGGGTTCTTGAAATCGTACTTTCGTAGCTGTTTTAACATCGTGGTATTGATCGACGATTGCCTGAACCTAAAATCCATCCCGATAAGACGCCATTAGAGGCAAAGAAAAAATTTTTTTTTTCTTAAAGAATCGAAACGTCAAACAAATAATAAAAAACGCAAAACATCTACTTTCAAATTAATTAATTAATGAATTGATTAATGAATGATTTGTGATATTGATTTCAAGGTTTTCCTTTATTTTCTTTAAAATAATAATAATAAAATTTTAAAGTTACGCCCCATTTTCTTATTTTTTTTTTTTTTTAATGTGGGAAAAATCATTTGCGGAAAATCCTACAAATTTTTTTTTTTTTTTAATAATAATTAAACGTTTTTCCGAACGCGAGTTTTTTTTTTTTTTAATTTTGTCAATTAATTATTAATTGACTTACATCATCAATTAAAATTTTTTTGTTTTTTTTTTTTCTTTTCAAAAACAAATTAAATTGATGATGATAATGATGACGATGATGAACTTTTAAATTTCACGGTCAAAATCATTTGAAAGTCAAAATTGTGGCGAAAAAAAAAAAAAAAATTTAATTCGATGAGAAAATTTCAAAACTCTTTTATTTTTTTTTTATACGACAAAAATATTTACGAGAAATTCGTGGGTGTGCGTTTATACGTGAGTAAGTGCGCGTTAAAACGTACGAATCCAAATAAAAACACGCACACACGCACATATGAAAACAATTGATGATGATGATGATGACGACGATGCACACTTAAAATCATTTCGAACGTCGTAAAAAAAACAAGAACAAAAGTAGATGATTTTATATTTAAATAAATAAATAAATAAACAAACAGACGAACGAACAAACAAACAAACAAACAAACAAACAAAACACTTGATCGGATTAGAAAAATAAAAAATGTCGTTGTAAAATATTTATATATATATATCACAAGAAAATAAAAAAGCATGTCTGAGAGCCAATTAAATTGAGTGAGAGAAAAAAAAAAAACATTCAAGTTAAAATGGAATGAATGAATGAATGGCTGACTGAATGATTGACTGAATGAGGAGAACGTGATAAAATGTCAAAATTTTTTCTGCATCAGTCAGAATATGAGATAAAAATTCATAAATTTTTGCTCATTTTTTTTTTTTTTTTTTTTTTTATATTTTCCCATTTTTTTTTTTAAGTAATAATAAATCCGCCGTGAAATGATGCAGAAAATTTTTTTTTTTTATGCGTGTGATAAAATAAAATAAATAAATAAATAAAAATTATGTGGGGGTCTCCAAGCAATCCAATGGTATGATTTATATATATATTATGTACCCACCAACGGTTCTGTATCCTCCGGCGAATTAGTGAAGTCAACAAAGTTCTGCATTTATCAACAAAAATATTTTTTTTTTTTTTGTTTATAAACAAAAACAAAACGAGAATGAAAAAAAACATTTTTTTTTACCCTCCCCCCTTTTCTACTTTTAATTTATCCCCCTTTCCCCCCCAAAAAAAAATTTTTTTTCACTTTTATTATGAATAATTTAGGTATGTGTGAATGAAACCTACCACGCCAAGGCTTTCTTTTTTGTTCAGTCTCAGTTCCCTCAGCATTTGATTTCGTTGTTCCATCATTAATGTTCTCTCGTATGTGTACGCTGAAATGTCACTGTCGACCTGAATGAGACATTAAGTAGTCAAAAAACAGGACGAAGAATGACAACAATTCAACATGCAATGTAAATGAAAAAAAAAAGAAAAAAAGAAAAGTCTTTTCACATAATGAAAATGGCGGAATTTTTTTTTTTTTTTTGTGCTTGTTTGTTTTGTCGTGTTAACTCCTACCATTTCTATGACTTCGACTTCCGCATCAATTCGCAATTGATATAAAAATTTTTTCAATCCTTTTTTCATTTGTATCGAATTATCTTCCATTTGAGCAACCGTGAAAATTCTCATTTTGCAATTTTTCCAAGTTCTATGTTGTTTGAGTAAAAACGGAAGTAGCATGAGTAATCCACCGTCGTGTACTATCCACCAGACATCGATGTGACCGGAAATCTAAAAGAATAAAATTTTTTTTTTTTTTTATTAAACGGAAACAAAAAAAATTATTTTGTTATAAACTCATACCAACCTTTTCGGTCGAATCCGGGAAAAAATTTATTCCTTTGGGTACGAGTAGTGCCAACCTTGCCGCTGCGACGGTTCTGACAGTATTTAAAAATACGTGCCACGTTCGATCGTCTTCTGATTGTCTCCATCCGTACGGCCATCCAAGTATTACGGTATTCGGTTTCATTCCACCCAAACCGGTTGTTTGTACTCTGATAAAAAAACAAAAAAAAAAAAAAAGAATTAGAATTTTAACTTTTCCTCTCGCCTCCCTCCTCCCTCCCCGAAAAAAAAAAAACAAAAAATCCAGTTGAAATTTTTTTTATTAAATTACAAATGACTTAAAGCATCCGGAATAGATTTGGCAACGACTACGTCGGCAAATCCTTTGACCCTTTCTTCATCCATAACTTTTCTTAAGCTTTGTTTAGCTGCCAAAGCTTCGCTCGCATTTTTTGCATATTCTCCGGCTATTGCGGAAACGCATACCGTCAATCCTACAACAAAAAAAAAAAAAAAAAAATGGAAGGAAACCTTTTTAATCAGTTCGAAAAAAAAAAAAAAAATTTGTAAAAACAAAAACCTTTTCCAGCTTTCAACTGTGCAGCAAATGAAAATATTTTCCTGTATTTTGGATTTAATTCATCGTTCGGTTTGGCAAGTATGAGTATTTGTGGTCTCCAATTTTTAGTATGAGGGGGTCCTTCTTCAAGACGTAATAAAGAATATCTAGCAGCGGACAATGCGAGACCGCGAATTCCATCGCCCCATTCTTTTTCAGCGCTGAACATTTAATTTATTATTATTATTATTATTGATTCTTTTTTTTTTTTGGATGGATTTCAAATTAATTTTATTCTTCTCACCCTCTGTATTCTATATATTTATAAATGAGTCCAGCCATTCCCATAGCTACGAGAGCATAATACCAACTCGTCATGAACATGACAGCAATGCATAAAGACAAACCGATAAAACTTAAAGACCAATGATAATATTTAAACCTGGAATAATAAATTTTAATGGAAAAAAAGAAAAAAAAAAACAAACGAGTAAATTAAACGGAAAAACTTTTGTTTAAACTTTTAACCGAAAAGTTTTTTGTGAAACAACCTTGGTCTCCAGTTGGGTGTTCTCAACAATGTTTGTACGGCGCAAGCTAAATTAACAAATCCGTAACACATGAGAAAAAACATTGAGAGCAAGGGTGCCAAATAATCAACATTTCCTAAAAGTATTCCACATTGGCAAATGCACAGTGTAAGAACTAAAGCTCTAGTGGGTTCTCCCCGACTGGAAGATACAGAAAAAGGTGCTAAAAACGGTATTATCGCATCTTTAGCAATGGCCTATAATAATAATAATTTTTTTTTATTAATTATTTAATCAAAACGAAGCAAAAACGACATTTTTCATTATTATTATTATTATTATTTTTTTTTTCAATCTCATCGTATGTGTTACCAAATTATAAGTACTTGTAACAAACGTGGTGCTCCCGTCAAGCTTTGTAATCCCGCTCCTAAAGTCGATAAGAAAGATCCGATTAAAATGACCCACTCGTTAGGCCAAGCAATGTTTGCCACCACCAATCTACCACCGATACTTTGTCCGAATCTAAAAATCAATTTTTTTTTTTTTAATTAAAATTTTCTAAAAAAAAAAAAAAAAAAGGGAATGACGTTTCCCGGATAAGGAAGGGGGGGAGGGAGAAACTGACTTGTCTCTTAGGAGCAAATTATCAACGGTTCCGGCAAACAGTAAAACGGCCGACAAGTAAACCGTGGAAGTTGTCAATATGGCGCAAATCGTACCGATCGGAACGGATTTTTGTGCGTCTGCCAAGTCTCCTGATCTGTTCGATCCGGCCATGATACCTAAAAAAATGTTTGTGACGATCATTTGCTCTCGCATTGCATACATCGATTAAGGTTTTGTCATACTCACCGGTAACCGATGGAAAAAATATACCGATGAGTATTGTTACGGTTGTCGTTAAATCCGCCATGACTTGATTGTAACTCGGCCTGTCCAATGGTTCGATATCTTCGGGATTCATCGTTCTTGAAATATATTGTCCTTCGTCTAAAAAGCTCGGACGAATATTGTCTAAATTTATAAACAAAATACAAATGGAGGTGGGTTTAAATGAGATTTATTGCGATTCGAAAGAGTTTTTAACACAAACCTAAAAATACGCCGCTGGATAATCCTTTAATTCCACGCACAATCGACACATTATTCTTTAACCAATAGGGATCACAACTTGATCCAAATTCATCAGTTCCGTTACCGCAAAAAATTGTTCGAAGTATTTCCGATGTTTTATTGCATTCGGAAATGTCAATGTCCTTGAGTAAACGATTTCCCAATACGCACATCCTGTTTTTACAATTGAATTTATTATTATTATTTTAATGGAAAAAGCTTTGGGAAAACCCCGTCGGATATTTCCCCCCCCAAAAAAAAAAAAAATGGCGAAAACAAAGTTTTTGCCGTCGTACCAAAGAAAACTTTTTAATTTGAATTCTTTTGAGAATTTTCTTTTTTTTTTTTTTGGAAATTTTCTTATTACCTCGAAGGTTTTCAAAACCTTTCCAGTATTTTACCCGAATCGTATTTTACGTTAAACCTTAAAATAATTAAAATTAAACCTTGTAAACCTTTCTGCTTAATAAAATTGTTCTTCTTTTTCTCGTTCCTCCTCCTTCTCCTCATTTTTTCCTCTTTTCCAAAAATTAATAATTAAAATAAACGTTTAAAATGATAAGAAGACGTGATAATAATTAATAGAAAACCGACTGGAACGATTTTAAATTTAATTAATTGTTAACAAAAAAAAAAACTAAAAAAAAATTTATTAGTAATTGGATTGACTAAATACGTATATACGTGTTCGTGATACGCACGAGCACTTAATTTCAAAAGTAAAAATGTTACGGTCGTGCAAAAATCATTAAGGATCACTCACACTTTAAAAATAATAGTGATAATAATAATAATAATAATAATAAAAATAAATTTTTATCGTTATAGTTGTAGTTATTACGGTAAATGAAAATATTTAAAATCTAAATGGGTTTTTCACACACGTATAAAAAAAAAAAAAAAGAAAAGAAAATGGTGGTGACATTAAAGAAATCGTTTTTTACGACATCAAATAAAAAAAAAAAAAAAGAAAAACAGGAGGAAACAACGGAAAAAGAATAAAAACTGTAAAAGGAAAAGGAAAACGAAGCGAAAAAAAGAAAATTCGTCTCACGTTCTCAAAAAAATTATTATTATTATTATTATTTTTTTTTAAAAGCAAAGAGATTTTTGAATTAATTAAACAATTGAAATAGTATCCATTTATAAGATGATAAGAAATTTATTATTATTATTACTATTATTGTTATTACTACGACTTTTCCTTTCCGGATGAAAGAAAAATTAATTCAAATTTTTTTTTTTTTTTTTTTTTACTTACATTAATTTGTCGTTTCCGTTAAAGTTGACGAAAATGCCGGCGTAGACAGCAATTATCGATAGCAAAACGCAGGCGAGAGCGATGGTAGCAAATTTATTAACGAATTTCACGCCGACGAAAACGATCAAACCCATTATGAGGAGCAATATTGTACCGTACACGCGAAAATTATTATACATAATGCTCGGGTCTTTTGTAAAATCTCCAAAAATTGATATATTTGGTGCCATGTAGGTCTGTAACCGTGCAAGGAGTTAGAAAATGTCGATTCAATTGGTGGGTGCGTGGGTGGGTGGGTGCATGATAACTTACGATCACGATTTCCACGGCTCCGATAATATACATAGCAGCTGCAAGAGTCGTACCGGTGTAAAATAACATGCCCACGGCTCCTCCAAACTCGGGCCCTAACGATCTAGATATCATAAAATAAGAACCTCCGCCGGGAACCACACCGTTCGTTGCTATCGCACTCATCGATATAGCCGTTAACATGGTCTAAAAATTTTAATTCGATTGTTATTGATTCGTCTTCTGCTTTTTTTTTTTTGCAAAAAATGTGCGAGAAAAAAGAGTAGGTGGTTGAGAGAAAAAAAGAAAAATAAATTTCGGGTTATCTATTGGGTAAAAAAACAAACCACGTTACCACACAGCAGCAGCAGAAAACGATAAGAAATCCAGCGATGGCACCAGCAGTACCGACGACCCAAGTCAACCGAATGAAAAGAATGACGCCGAAAATGTTTTGAATGCATGGAAGGTATACCCCGAT
The DNA here is from genome assembly GCF_000006295.1 of Pediculus humanus corporis. NCBI lineage: Eukaryota > Metazoa > Arthropoda > Insecta > Psocodea > Pediculidae > Pediculus > Pediculus humanus. Next base: position 29,722 of record NW_002987121.1, read on the forward strand.
AAGGGTACCCATACGAGCTCCTCCAGTGACTGGTTTCGCATCTGGATCCGCTGGTGCTGGAATCGTGTTGCTATAGTTGGCCAAAGAATTGAGTATAAGCGAAATACGGGGACGATCTTCCAATTCTTCCTATTAAATATTTAAAAAATCCAAAATTTTTTTCTCTCTCTCTCTCTCTCTAAAAAAAAAATTATTTGTCTTTCCTCGAAGCGGGGGAATAGGAAAAAGGCGGGAAATTTAAAATTTGAATTTTATTTTCCAAAAAAATAATTCAATTACTTTTTTTTCTCTTTTTCTTGAGCAAAATAAAAAATAAAAAAAAATATTAAATTTGCTACGAATATATCGAATCAAATAAATTTTCGGTTACGGATTTTTTGTACGGAAAGAAAAACTTTAAAAAAATGAAACTACTTCCGGTGAAAGTTTTGCGGGAAAAAAAAATTTTACGCAACGTGGAATTAGAAAAAATTGTTTTTTTTATTTAAATGTTATGAAACTCGCACACAGGAAAACACATCGAAAAATCAATTTTATTTTTCGGGGATTCTTTTCTCCCCCTGCTCCCACTTCCTGCTCCCACGTCATAAAAAATATTATTTTCGAAAATTTCCTAAAGCGAAAACCTGGATTTCGTATAAAAAAAAAAAAAAAAAAAAGTTTATTTAAATTTTCCAGGAAGAGGCCAAGGGCGTGTCAATATCGTCGTGAAAAACCTTAATATGTGAATATCATCTAACCAACCATTCATCCATTCATCCTTTCGACCTTTTTTCCATCGAAAGGTTTGTTTTTCCTGTTGTTTTGTGTGTAAAACACATTTCAAAGGCACTGGAAAAGGGAAAAATAATAATCGGTCACGTGATTTATCGTCGCGAGTTCAATCAATTATTTTACACGACGGATTCGACGGTTGTTTTTCTTTTTTTTTAAAATTATTTTCAGTAATGCCAACATTGAAAACGACTCTCGGTTATGATAAATAATAATGTCGTCGTTTTCTTTATGACGTCACACATCGTCGAAAAATTTTTTTCATTTCGAAATTAAAAAATGACTGACTGAGAGAGACTGAGAGAAAGAGAAAGAGAGAGAGAGAGAGAGAGAGAGAGGGGGGGGGTATTTTATAAAAAGAACACAACAAACAAATTCATCTTAAATTTTTTTTTTTTTTTTTATTCACGACGTATAATTTATTTCGAAACTTATTAAATTTTCATAAAAAAAAAAAAAAAAGGAAACACTCGAAAAACAAAAAAAAGGAAAGAGAAAGAGAAAAAGAGAGAGAAATTCTGGGAGAAAACGAAGAGAAAATGGAGAAAAGTTAAATTTTTTTTTTTTTTTAAATTTTCTCAAGGATTTCGTTTTTCTTCTGCTGTTTCCTTTTTTTTTTATTTTCGAAATATACCGTAAAATTTGTATTCATGACGAAACAGGATGCCACACAAAATTATAACTTGGACAACACACGAATTTTATTATTTGTTCGTGATCAAGTTTTCTCATAATTTTTTGTGTTTGTGTTCAAACTCGGAAAAACCAGAGGAGGAAATGCGGCGCGTGAAAATAGTTAAGGGAGGGGTCAACGGGGAAAAATTTCTTTTACAATTTTATCAATAGTAAAAATTTTCGCGAAAACTCTTGGGAAAAAAAGAAAATTACGACTTACCGAGTAGAGATATAAATTTGTCTCGTACCCCGACATTTTTTCTTTTTCGTTAACCAACGATTGATCGTCTGCAGCATCTGAAAAAAAAAATTTTTTTAATAAATTCAAAACGGTTTAACTTTTTTTATTAACAAACAAACAAACAAACAAGATAACAAATTGTTAAGGGTGGGAAAATATTTTCGTTTCCCTTTCGGGATTTTTCTTTTTTAAAAAAATTTTATTTTGTATCCGAACGCGTGAAACCGAGTTTACGTGAAAAATTGAATTTCAAAAAAATTTGAGAATTCATTCAATGATTCGGAAATCCAGACAATTTCATTTTTTTTTTAAAAACGAAATTCGAAAAACGTCGCCATTTTTGTGACGTATGCGTGAATGATGATAATGATGATAAATATGAACACCACCTCAGAGATTTCATTCATCTGTGATGAATTCATTCCTTATGAATAAATTCAAGAAAAAAAAAAACGAAGGGATGATGGAAAAACTTTTCGACGACATGAATTCCTCACCAAAATTCGTCTGATACTTTATCATCGATAATAATAATGATAATCATAATAATAATATTATCGTTATCGTCAAATATAATTAAGAGAAAAAATCTTTTTTACAAAATATTCCACGAGAAAAAAGAAAAAAAAATTTTTTCTCTTTATTCTTAGTTAAAGAATTAATTCCCCGGTAATTTTTTAACTGCTCATAATAATAATAATAATAATAATAATAATAATAATAATAATTTTCTCTTTTTAAATTACTTTATAATAATTTATTATAATTATAAAAAAAAAACCATTTATCGTACGCTATCATTTTAAAAAGATTAAAAAATTTAAGAAAAAAAACTCGTAATAATCATTATTATCGACGCTGACAAATTCGTCGAAAAAAATCGATGCCGTTAATAATAATAATAATAATATTAATAATAATAATAGTAGTAATAAAGTTTAAAAAGGTTTTCCCGCACAAGAAAATTAACGTAAAAACGGGAGCGTGAATAACGTAAAAAAAAAAAAAAAACAAATTGTTAATTACAAAATAAAATTAATTGAAATAATAAATAATGATAATAATAATAATAATAAAATTTTCATTTGTTTAATTATTTTAACGAATAATTATCATCATCATCATCATCGTTACAAACGATGTTCAAGAGTTTTCCGTTAACCAAAAAAAAAAAAAAAAAAAAAATTTAATTTTGTAAAAATTTATTTATTATTATTATTATTATTATTTCTTTCTAACTTATTTCGATGCGAAACGAAAAGAAATGACGTCACTCATGCTCTCACGTCATACCCCTTTTAAGTTAATACATAAAAAATTATTTTCGACCGTAAAAAACGTTTAAAAAAAAAAAATTTTCCTTTTTTTTATTTTATTTTCATAACGACTTTTCCAGCACGCATTTTTTGTTTTGGAAAATATAAAAAAAAAAGAAAAGACATTTTCTTTTCAGTTTACGATTTTTTTTATCCCGTAAAAATTATTATTATTATTATTATTAAATAAACATGTCAGGAGGAATAAATAAAAAAAAAAATGTTTTTTTTTTTTTTTTTTTCTAAAAATTTAAGCGCATTAATTTTTTAACATACGATGTCAAAAAAAAAAAATTTTCCAGATCTTTTGACTTCTTCTTAAATAAAATATGTAATTATTATTATTATTATTTTAAACAATAATAAATAAATTCGTTAAACAAACAAAAATAAATGAATACCCGTCGGCTACTTTTTTGTTTTTTCCGGCATTGAATAAAATTTTAATATAAAGGAAACGAAAACATGGGAAATTTCAAACCGGAAATAGATGAACGCGGGGTATAGGAGAAGACAACGATTCGATTGCAAGAGAATAATAATAATAATAATAATAACAATAATGAAAAAAGGAATTCGCTCGAGATTTTAATTATCGATGTAACTGGAATTCGGTGTATAAATGAAAAGACGCGAGATAAATTTTACTCTTATTTCATGACGTCATTTATCTTACTTAACACAAAGCAAACTGTCCGATTTTCCGAAAAAGGAGGAGAAAAGGTCACGCGGAAGTGTGACCCTTAGGACTTTAAGAAAAATTCTTACTCATTTCGTTTAACGTCACTCATCATAAAATTAATTCGACAGCCGATATGGTTGTTAAAATCCATGAAATAATAATAATAATAATAATAATATTTAAAAAAAACGTAATTCGTTCCTCCCCTCCTCTTCCCCCTACCACATCCTTCCCCACGCGCTCGTTCCAGCAACGAAAAATAAAAAATAAAAACGGATTTAATGTACGCATTTTAAGATGCGTGCCTGAAACCTGAACGCCTCGTTCGCTTTTCATTACGTTTTAACGTTTTCCACGAGTATCATTAAATAGCTTTAATATATAAAACAATTAACCCCGATTTTCTTTTTTTTTTTCGTCTTTCTCCATTTTTTTTTTTTTTTTTTACTCTTCGATTCTTCCTTTTTCCTTTAATAAATTTTTTTTAAATTGAGCCTTTAATAATTTATCACGATTACTTTTCCCTTTTCACGCAACCTTTTTTTCACCCGAAAGGTTACAAGAGTTTAAATTGACAAAAGGTTTTTTTTTTTTTTTATATATTTTTTAATAGCGACGGATTCAATAATTAAATCTAAAAAAAAAATTTTTTTCTTTCTCTCCCTTCTCCCTCCTCCTCCTCCCTCCCTCACCAACAAATCTTTTTAAAATTTATTTAATTATGACGTCATTATCATCATCATTTTTTAAAAAATAATTTAACATTTATCAAAATACAAAAATCGTAGAAGTTTCAAATTTTTTTTTTTCTCTTTCCCATCTACAAAAATTATAAAAACAGAAAAATTTTATAATTTTCTTTCACCCCTCCCCTCCTAAAAAAAGGCGGTTTTTCTTTTTTCTAAAACCACGATTTTAAAAATTTTATGTACGAGTCAAAAAAAAAAAAAATTACGAACATTTTATTGTTGTTGTTGGTTTTAATTAAATTTTTTTCATCATTTTTTCAAAAAACATTTTTTTTCTCTTTTTTTTTTCCTTTTTTCTCGTAAGCGAAAATATTTTTGTTCTTTTTTCTTACTTCCGGTTACAGAAAAAAGGTATTACTACATGCTACACAAAAAAGGAATGATAAAAAGGCAAAATGGAAAAAAATGTTCGGTTTAGTAAATGTTTACTAAGAATAAGAACGCGTGAACATACAAAAAAATGTTTGTTAAGTTTTTACTTAAAAGACGAGATGATAAAAAATTTTCGTGTTTATGACGTGAAAAGAAAAAAATTTCACTTTTTCTTTTATAATATCCTTCTCTGATTCGTCGAAAATCCGTGCGACCCCCTCCCCCCATCCTCCCTCTCACCATTTTTTATGTAACAAGTTTTAAATTACGTTAAAAAATAACTAAAACCATTCACAAAAGATTGATTTAAAAAAAAACGGTTGACATTCACCACAACAACGCGCGCCTGTGTAAAAATGTTTCAAAAAAAAAATTTTATTTAAATATTTCCGTTTCCGGAAAGAAAAGCGGAAACGGAAACGGAAATTTAAGTGCATCGATTTCCTTTTTTTTTCGGAATGGGGAGAAAAAATAAATAAATAAAAAGAACGAAAATAAAAACTTTTTTCGGTTTCCGGTTAAATTTTTTTTTTCATTCGTACTCGCGCACTCGCACACGCATTCACACACGTGCACGCGCACGCACACATCACATAAAATAATTTTCTAAAAATATAATATAACGATCGATAAAAACGACAGAAAAAAAGGTTCGATTTCAAAAAAAAAAATTAAAAAATTAAAATTTATTATTAAGCGAAACTTAAATTCGAAATCAACCTGCGTAATTTATTATTATATAAAAAAACTAGTAGTAGTGATGATGATGATAATAATAATAATAATGATGATGATAATAATAATAATAGTGATGATGATAATAATAATTTATAACCGTAAATAATCACAGGTGAAATTTATTTAAGTGTTCTTTTGTGATGATTTATACAAGCCCCTCCCTTCAGATTCCTTACATCGTAATAATAATAATAATAATAACGACCGCAATTTTTTTTTTTTTTTACAACGCAAGCAAAAAAAAAAGTAGTAATGATAATAATAATGATAATAATAATAATAATAAAGTAATAAATCGTAATTTTCAAATGCGGTTACGTTAAACTAAAGCTTACATTGCGAGCACTCGATTTTAATGTAAACAAAAAATTAATTTGTCAAATTATTTATATTTAAATAATAATAATAATAATAATAATAATAATAATAATAATAATATAATAAAAACAAACAAACAAACGGAATTTGTTTGTATCCTTCCAAGTGGAATTTTCCAAAGGAATAACGTAAACAAATAATATTTTTATGTTCAGAGAGTAAAAGAAACAACAAAAAAAGATAGATAGATGGAAAAATAAGAAGAAAAAGAAGTGGAAAAAGAAAAACTTGTTTTTCGTCTTTGAAAGAAAAAAAAATCCAAATTAAAGAATTTAATAATAATAATAATAATAATAATAATAATAATTCGAAAAAGTTGTTTTACTTTTACCAAATACAAAAACTTTTTTCTTTATTTTTTTTCTTTTTTTTTGTTTTTTTTTTTTTTTTGTAAAGTCATTGTGGGTTTTCCGAATGTATTTTTTTTTCTTTTTTATTGAATTTTCCGACATTTTGAAAACGCCCTCTTAAAATAAAATACTCGAGTTTTTTTGTTTTTTTTTTTTTTTATAAAACAATTATAATCGTACGCGACTACATTTTCACACACGATATTTTCTCTTTTTTTTTTTTTTCTAACCCTCACTTTATTTTTTTTTGCTTTCGGAGTAAAAAAAAAAAAAAAATTAAATAGAAATGCAAGGAAAGCAAAAAAAATAAATTTTTTTTTATCTTCACACGTACGAAAAAAAAAAAAAAAACTCATTTTCCAAATTCAAACTTTTACCCAATAAAAATAATAATAATATTAATAAAATTTATATATTACGCTTATGGGTAATTTTTTTTTCTATTATTATTATTATTATTATTAATATTATCATTATCGAAACGGAAAAAATAAGAACTTAATTATTTCCGTTAAAAATTTTCCTCTCCCGGATTTCAAAACAAGATGACTCAGTTTTTTTAAATTTCAATTTAAAAAGTTTTCCTATTTTCTCTCTTATTATTATTATTATTATTATTATTATTATTATTACCGTCACCGTCACCGCAACCACCACCATCACCACCACCGCCATCACCACTTTCATGAATTTTCATTCCCTCACGTAAGAAATAAATGAAAAAAAAAAAAAAATTAAATTTTATTACCGATTCGCATAATTACTCCTTTTACCTTTCGTTCGAACGCATACGTACGAACGAACGGATCACGATTAACATTAATTAAATTTTAATTCCCCCCCCCCTCCCCAAGAAGCATTCAAAAGTCTTAAGAGAAGAAGACGACGACAACAACAACTTTTACATTTCCTTACAATATATAAAACTCACAACAAAGTTTTTTATTGATTATTATAACGACGCTAATAATAATAATAATAATAATAATAATAATAATAATAATAATAATGATAATAATAATGATAATAATAATGATAATAATAATAATAATATTCAAATTAGTTTTTTGTTTTTACTTTTTCAAGTGACGTTAATATTATTATTATTTTAACATTACATTTAATTTTTATTTAACAACGTCGCAAAAGGATAATTTAATAACTATAGTAATAAAAATAATATTAATAATAATAATAATAATAAAACGAATCAAGGGTTTTCCTCTTTCTCTCTCTCTCTCTCTCACACTGGAAAATATCAATCATGTTTTATCTTCTGCTTACTTTCTAGAAAAGACAAATCGGACTCGTGACGCCTTATTTATTAAAGATTTAATAATAAAAAATTCGATTTTAAAATTGTTTGAAAATCCGAAAAAATTCTTCAACCGGATGAGGAAAGAAGTTAGGGAAAAGGGAGGGCGGAAGTGCAAGAGGAAAAATTACCGTAACGAAGAAAAAATGAAAATAAAGATGGAAAGAGAAAAAAAAAAAAAAAAAATCGTCACCTTCTTTTTCGGTTAAACGTTGCAATTTAATTTAAACGGATCCCGGGGATTGGGGGGGTGAGTGGAGGGTGGGGAGACTTTCGTTAACACGTCGAATTGGAATGATAACGCAGATGTTGTGAGGTCAGAACAAAACGTGAAATGAATTTTAAATTATTTAAAGGTCGCAGTACCGAAAAAAAAACAAAAATTTTTTTATTTTATTTTTTCAACCGTCAAATTTTCTTTTTTTTTTTTTTTCGCATCTCCCCCTTCCCCAACTCCTCGAATTTTTTTTTTTTTTGTAAAAATGAAAATTAGGTTTATTAATTAACCATAAAATAATTAATTAATCCCCAGAGGGATTAAAAAAAAGAAAAAAAAAAATTGAAAACCGCGCGTTACATGTAAAATTTTAATATTCTGACAAAATGAAAACCGAATATCCACTTTCATCGTCATGCAAAAAAAAAAAAAAACGGTTTTAATAATTAATTTCGAAAATTTATAAACTTCCTCTCTTTTCTTTTTATTATTCCTTTCCCCTCCCCTCCCTCCTACTGCCCCCCACAAAAAAAATAATTTTTTTATTTCTCCGACAAATAATCAAATCGAAAGAAAAACTTCTCGAATTTACTCAAGCAATCTTTCCTTCCTTCCTTCATTTTTTTTTTTATGCAACACTTTTCCGACAGGAAAATTGTGTTTATGACGTAATCATTTTTTTATTTCTCCTCCTAAAAAAAAAAAAAAAAATACGAAAAATCGATTTTTATTATGGACGCGAAATAAAAAATAAAAATGTTAAAAAAAAGTAATTTAAAAAAAAAAAAACTTTATGATTACGATGATAATAATAATAATAAAAATAATAATAATAATGATAATTTAAAATTATTTTGAATAAGAAACGAAATGAGGAGAAAAAAAAAAGGAAAATTTTTTTTTTCTTTTTTTTTTTATTGCACGTTCGTTGAATTTTTAATCGTTTGTTTTAAATTTATATTCTTACAGTCTCTCTCTCTCTCTTCCTCTCTCTCCCTCTCTCTTTTTTATTTCCAGGGCCGAAAATTCACCCAGATTTTATTTATTTTCTCCAGGTCGCCGATGAAACAAAAATGAAAAAAAAAAAAATGGAGAAGAAAAGTTATTATCCTAGTTTATTTCGTTTATTTGAACAATCCTGTTGAGCTCGTGATTAAGGTATAAACAAATTTTATTAATATTATTATTATTATTATTATTATTATTATTATTATTATTATTATTATTCAAACTTTGTCGTTTTTGAGTGCCTTATTTGTTTAAAAAAAATTTTCCGTCTTTTCCTCCTCCTTCCCCTTCTTTTCCTTTTCCTTAAAGAAAAAAACGTCGATGACGATAAAAATTTTTCCTGTTTTTTCCCTCCACACCCACGTCATCGTTCGTACGTGCAAAATAATAATAATAACAAAACGTAATTGACAGTTCGTAACGATTTTTCATTGAAAATAAGTCATAGTAATAATAATAATAATAATAATAACGATAATTTTTATTTCCGAAAGGAAAATAGATAAAAACAAAAGGGAAAATAAAGATTCGACACGTAAAAACGATTGGTTTTTACTATTATTACCGTTAACTATTATCCCTCCTCCCTTCTCTCCCCTCTCCACTCCTCCTTTTTTAGCAGACGATACGTTTTCAACGAAATCAAAAAAACGTAATAATGATGATGATGAGGCGTCGTCACGAACAAATAGAAAATGATTTTATTTTTTTTTTGAAGGACAGAAGGGAGGGGAGGGGGTTAGGGAAATTTTCCCTCCATTTCGATACGTAATCAAAATTAAATTTTCGATTCGGACTTTAATTTTCTAATTACAAATGTAATTATTTATTATTTAATTATGCAAGAAATTAAATTAATAATAATAATAATAATGTGAAACAACAACGGAGTAATTATTTATTAAACGCCATCACAACAACGTTTGTAATTTACTTTAATTATTTCAAAACGACTACACGACAACAAACAACAACGACAACAACAACAACGACAACGACAGCAAAGACATCAGCAGAGAAAATCGTATTGTTTGCGACGAATTTAGGTTATTCTTATTCGATTGTAGTAAAACAAATGAGCATGGGGGGGGGTTGTGGGTAGCATGGGGGGTAGGATGGGAGGGGAGGACGAAAAAGAATCTAATTTTTTTGATGTTTTCAGCAACAGTAGTCGTTCCAAACTAGAAATTTTGGCGGCATCAGCATCGCTAAGAACCAAATCGATAAATCTACGCAGTCTCATTGAATCGTTTAAACCTTTTTTTTTTTTCCTCCCCCTTTTTTGCTAATCGAGGAGGAAAAGGAAGAAGGCAAAAGAGAGAGAGAGAGAGAGAGGAGAGAGATTCGTAAGTATTTTGTGCACATGCAAAAAGTGTTTGTTAACATAACAAATATTATTTTTAAACACAAAAAATCCATGAATATTTTTTTAAAAAAAAACGTTAAATCAAACAAAAATAAATATGGCTGACGAAAAAAAAAGATAAAAAAAAGATTTTTATTAAGAAGAAATGGATGAGAGAAAAAAAAAAAAATGGAAATATACGAGATCGAGAGCGAGAGGGGGCGAGAGAGAGAGAGCATAAAAATATTCCACAAGCAGAAGAAAAAAAAAAGGCAAAAAAGGCAAAAAAAAAAAAGGAAAATGCCTTAAAAAGATTTTCTTTTTTTTTTTTAAAGCCATTTTACATCATAACATAATTAGAAAAAAAAATATATATATATATATATATACATATACGATATTCCGCCATTTTTCTTTCTTTTTCTTTTTTACATTTAATTATTATTATTTTAATAAGAAAAAAGAATCTTCTGCTTTTGACAATTCCTTAATTAATTAATTAATTAATTATTAATTTAAAAAATTTTTTTTCCCCGTCAAATAAAAAATAATAATAATAATGATAATAAAGAAAAAAATTTTCTCTCTCTCTTTTTCTTAAATATTTGTTTGTTTATATGTATATAATATTTAATTTTGATTATGTTGTTGTTGTTTGTTTGCTGTTTGTTTTTGTTGTTGTTTTTGTCTTTTATAAACAAATTTAAATAAAAATTAACTTGATTTAAATTTTTTTTTTTTCATTGATTTTTAATAAAATGAAAAATTATAAAAAAAAAATTTATTAAACGTTTCGAACAATTAATTACGTTCGTTTTTTGAAACGTTCTCCTCCCCCCCCCGTCCTTCGATTTCGAATTTTAAAAAAATTAAAAAAAAGAAAATTTTAAATAAATAAAAACAAAGAGCGATCCGTTGAATTAAAAAAAAATAATCGAAAGTAAAAAATAAAAAAAAAATTACGGAAGGATAAAATATTTCAATACGTTATCATCACCTCATTATCGTTATCATTATTATTAATACCTTGTCGTAATTATAATAATTATTATCATTATCATCGATTACGGTCGTGGAGGGAGAAGGGAAAGTTAAAAAAAAAAAAATTTTCTCCCCTAATTTTTTAACATGGAAAAACGGGAAAACGACTTTCAAACCGGAAGTGATTATATTTTGTCGAATGGAACATATATTATTACGGTCGAAGAAATGCTAAAAGATTATCTAAAAAAGGAAAGAAAGAGAGAGAGAGAGAGAGATAAAAAGAAAAAAAAGAGAGAAAGAAAGAGAAAGAGAAGGAGTGAAATTTTTACCGGTTAAAAAAACTTATTGAAACTTAGTTATAAACCGATCATATTTAAGAAAAAAAAAAAAAGGTTCAGGTTTATCTTAAAAAAAAAAAAAAAAACAAAATGGCGGACATTTAGTCTCCTTTTTTATTCTTTTCTTTTTGGCGTAAAACCAATCAAATCGATTCTTTTCAATGTGACCCTTGTGAACATTATCCAAAAAATTGATATATAATAATTTCGAACCATTTAAAAAAAAATAATGATAATAATAATAATGATAATAAGGATAATAATAATGATGATAAAAGTAAAAAAAAATTTTCCTTTTTTTTTTTTTTTTTTTTTTCCTAATTTAAAAAATTATTTTTGTATATATATAGAAAAAAAAATTTTTTTACGGCCATTTCTTTATTTATGTGTGGGGGGGGGGGGGAGGTTGTGGCGAGAGAGTGGGCGGAGAACGGGGGGCGGAAACGGAATAAAAAAAAATTTTTTTTCGTTTTTTTTTTAAAATCGCAAATTCGACTTTATTTCCGTGTGTATACATTCAAAGATATCAAAAAAAAAAAAAAAATTTCTTGTTCAACGAAACTGAGGAAAAATCTTTTGAATTTTCCAGAACGAGAGGAGGGAAGGGGGCGGGGTGGGGCGGAAAATGATATTCAATTAAATTTACGCGACGGCCGAAAGGAAAATATTTTCTCATTATTCGTTTGTTCGTTAATTCCGTCAATAAACTTTTCACGTTCACGTACGTAATTATTAATAATTTTTTTCTATTTTTTTTTTTTAATAAACTTTTATTAATTAATAAAATTCCTCGTTGTGCGAACGAATAAAGCTTCGCAAAAAAAAAAAGAAAAAAACTTATTAATAATAATAATGATAATAATAATTATTAATAATTTCCCGACGAATGCGTTCCCCTTCTTTTCTAAATCATTATCGACATTGAAATTTATTATAAAAACGTGTCATTAGAATTTTAAAAACTCAATCTCGCTCGGAAATAAGTAAAAAAAAAAAAAAATTTTTTTAAATATTAAATTCCGAAACCGGAAACACTACGCGTAATAATTTATTAAAAAAAAAAAATTTCTTCTGGGGTTTCGATAAAAAAAAAAAAAACCGGCACGAATTTATTATTATTATTATTAACATTTTCGTGCAAGAAAAAAAAAACAAATATTATTATCACGAGTTAATTATTTCGTTACGTATTTTATTTAAAAAGACTTTTCTCCCCCCTCTCCCCCTTTCCCCCAAGTAACAAAACGCACGACATTTAATTTAATCTAACACGAAATCAATTAATTACGACGTAAAAGTTAATAAAATTTATTAATATTATTATTATTATCATCATCATCGATAAACACGTTTACTACCGTTAAGAATTAAAAACAACAACAACAAACGACATATCGATGATGATGATGATGATTTTTATTGTTAAAAAAATTATGCGTTACTCGTACAATCACATTTTGTTTTTGTTTTTTCTTTTTTTTTACCACCCGTGCATCGTGCAAAAAGAAAAGACGTGGAAGAAGAAGAAGAAGAAGAAAATTTATGTGGAAAACATCTTTCGGATGATTCGAACGGCAGGTGGGCGTGGAGGCGGGCGTGGGTTCTTTTTGCCAACAACGGTTTTATACATTATTATTATTATTATTATTATTTTTTATGCGTTTTAATTTAAAAAATTTTTTTTATAAAAAAAGTTTTTCCTTCAAGGATAAAACTTATTTTACGGTTTCTCTCATCCATTTTTTTTTAATAAAACATTTGCATGTCTTATTATGTCTACAAGTTTTTTAAACTTAAAAGTCTTAACTCATAATTTTTTTTTTTTTTGTAAGAAGATTTTCCATTTCACTTTTAACTTTTTTTTTTTTTTTCGTGGATAAGTGCGCGGCGTCGGCGGCGGCGGTAAAAAGCAAAAAAAAATGACTTTCGGCGCTGGGATTCGCGTACGAAACATAAAAAAAATTTTTTATTAAAAATTAAACGAAAAAAAAAATCAAAACCATTTTCTCTCATACTACGTGATATGACGTAATTTATCGTTTGACATCTACCATAATTTTTCGTTTGCTGGAAATTTCATCGATAAAGAACAACAACAACAACAAAAAAAAAATTTAATAAAAAATTGACGACGAAAAAAAAATTATTATTATTATTAATTGCAATTAATTAATTAAATATCAAATAAATTTTTTAACAAATGAAAATTTCGTGATTTTGAAATTTGCCCCCGCTCCCCGCCTCGCCCCCCACCGATTTTTTTTTCTATTTAAAAAACCAAATCATAAAATTTAAATATCATTTTAAAATTTTATTTTTATCACTCGTTCATAACTCCGATTCTATTTTTTTTTTTTTTTATATATTTATTTTATTTTTTTCTCCAGAAAATTTTATATTCCATAACTTAAAAAAAAACTTTAAAAAGGAAGCAGAAGAAGAAGAAGCAGAAGAAAAAAAAAGCAGAAGAAAAAAAAATTATTCAGGTTTTTTTTTTTTTGCAAAATTCAAACAGATTTAAATTACTTTTAAAAAAATTTTCCTTCAACTTTTTTTCCCCCCCTTCTCTATATAAATTTTCCAAATAGTTTTTCTTTATTATTATTATTATTATTATTATCATTATGATTTCTCAACCGTGCCTGAAAAACTAAAAAAAAAAAACTTTCTAGCAGTAACGATTACGGAAAAAAAGAAAATTTATTTGTTTTTCTTTTTTTTTTTTTGAGTCTGGACAAAGAAAATGGGAAAAAATTGATTTTTACATTGCGATAATGATAATAATTAAATGACTCCCCAAACTTCCCGTGTAATTGGATACCCACTTTCCCTCCCCCCCCCCCCAAAAAAAAAGAAAAACAAATACTCCATAATTTTTCCCGTCGGATGATTTTCTCTTTTTCATTTTCTTTTTTTTTGTTTGTAATTTAAAATTCCAACAATTTAGTTTTAGTTTTTATTTACTAATGACACGTCAATTAATTATATCGGATTTACATGAAACGTCTTTTTTGGGTTTGGTTCGTTCGCAATTTCCTCTCTTGTAACAATGAAATAAAAAACTCTCAGGGAAATTTTCTATTTTAGTAAAATTCAAAGGGCTGAAGGTTTTTTTCTTTTTTTTTTTTTATTCGTTAACGAATTACGAGTCAAAGAAAATTCTAAAAGAAAAAAACAAAATAACAAACAAACAAACAAACAAACGTTTTGTTTCGATCGATTCTTTATATATATATATATAAAAAGAAAAGGGTATCGGTGAATTTTCTTTTCTTTTCTTTCCTTCTTTCGTTTCCTATAATGTTTTTCACGTTAAAAATTTACGGCTTTAATAATTCCATTGGGAAAATAGAATAAAAAAAAATTATAACTGGAAACTTTTTTTTGTAATTCGCCCGTACAAACAACAACAACCACAACAACCGCAACAATAACAAAATTTTAAAACGGATGCTTCTGCACGATTTTTTTTTTTTTTTTCATTTTAAAAAATAAATATAAAAAAAGGGTTAAAATCTTTTTTCATCTTTTTAAAAATTGTTGTAAATTTACTATTATTATTATTATTATCATCATCACTTACTTTGAAAAGGAACCGTTTTTTTGAGAGAGAGAGAGAGAGAGAGAGAGAGAAAAAGCGAGAAAACTCAACAACAACAACGGCGATATACAGATACAAGATACAAAACAACAGCAACCTTTAGAATTCCTTCTTTTTTTTCGGGGTGGGGGAGGAAAGAAGAGGAAGGGCGGGGGCGGGAAAACGTAATAAATAAAAGGACTATGTTTTCCATGAGAACAAACTTTGCACAAAATGATGATAATTTTACTTATTTCTGAAAGCAAAAAACAATTTTGGCAATAAAAACAAAAAAAGGAAAAAAAAAAAGGAAAATTTTTTTTTTCTTTTTTTATATTATTTTCCTCCCTGGCTGCTTTTTTTTTTATCTCACCGTTGTTTGTTTCGTAACTTTACGACTGAAAAATTCGAGGAAAATGAGAGGGAGAGAGAGAGAGAGAAAGAGAGAGAGACTGAAAAAAAAAAGAAAAAAAAATAATAATAATTTTCCCGCTCTACTATTGTAAACATATCGAAAAAAAATTACGAAAACTTAAATTTCACCGCCTTGTCGAGCAAACCACCATTTTTTTTTATTATTATTTAAATCCGTGACGTCATTTATCACGTGTCCTACACGTCAAACAAAAAAGAAAAAAAAATTTTTTTAAATTTAATTACGAAATCCTCGTTTCTTTTTTCCCCCTAAAAAAAAAGCAAAAAAAAAAAAAAAAAAAAAACAAAAATTTCCCGTAGGAAAAATAAATAAATAAAAAATCCTTTTTCTCTCTCTCTCTTAATTTTTGAACGATGTGTCGTCATCACATACTTATTTTATTTTTTTGATTCGCAAATACAAAAAAAAAAAAAAAATGGCAGAGGCGAAGGAAAAATACGTGAAAATTTTTCATTTATATTCATTTTCCAATGTTTCTTTTTTTTTAAATTTAATTTCATTTGAGTTAAGGCTTTAAAAAAAAAAAAAAATTTTCTTTCCCCCCTCCCCTATTTATTCACCGACGTTATTCAAAACGGTTAACCAACCTAAGGTACTTTAAAAAAGGTTTGACAGAGAGAGAAAGAAAGAAAATTTTCCGTTTTTAGTATATGCCGAAATAAGGATTGGGTCAAAAAAAAAAGCGGTTTCAAAAGGTTTTCATCCCTTAAATTTCAAAGCGGTATTATTATTATTATTATAAAAACGAAACCAAAAATCCGAAATAAATAATAATAATAATAATAATAATAATAATAATATTAACCGAAATTTTACAAAAAAAAAAAAAAAAAACGGGGAGGGGAGATTCGTTATACGATTTCGAATTATTATTATTATTATTATTATTATTATTATTATTATTATGCGAGGGCGTGTCGCGAATTGCATTTTTTTTTTTTTTTTTTTTTTAAATTTTTGTTGGGCGTGTAACAAAAAAAATTCTTTTCATTTGATTTTCTTTTTTTTAATTAGTTTGACGTCATCGTCTTTTCCTTTTAATGACCGCGTATTATTTTTAAATAATTTTTATCGTTTTTATCTTTATTCATTCGTCTCGTTACCTAAATCATTACAAAAATTTAAATTTTTTTTTTTTTGCGCGCGAAATTTAAAATTAAACAATTAACAGCACGTAAAAAAGAATAAAAATCCCATTTGCGAATAATAATAATAATAATAATAATAATAATAATAATAGTTAACTCATTTCTGGTTTTGAATGTTTATAACAAAGCGAATAATTTTTTCATGTCTTGGAAAATCCATACGGGATTTTCTCCCGTCGGATCCCCAGGCACATTAAGAGAACCCAAATAATAAAAAAAAAAAAGAAAATTTTCCATTGTAAACTTTTCTTTTGTGTGTGTGTGTGTGATACCGAGTCACGCACCATTTATTATTTAAAAAAAAAAAAAAAATGGCGGTTGCATTGTGATAAGGCAAAAAAAAAAATTTTGGGAAAACCGCGCGAAAAAAGAAAAATCCACATATAAATACGATTGTAAATGTCGAAAGGGAAAAACATACATCAACATCAAGGCGTTGCCTGCCCCCCCCCTTTTAAATAAATTTAAATCTTGTTTTAGTAAAACTCCCAATATCATACTGAATACGAACAGAGAAAAAAAAAGAAAAGGAAAAGAAAAAGAAAATTCGTAAAAAGAAAAAGATTTTTTCCCGTCGGAAAAATTCAACGACGAAAAATATATTCCCCCTCCTCATACAACTTTTCCTTCCCTTTTTTTTCCTATTCCTTTCATCGTTGTCGTTATTTTTTTTTGGGGGGAACAAATTTAAATTCGAAAAATATAAATAAATAAATAAAAATAGAAAATTTTAAAACGGAAACGACGGAACGCGTTAAAAAAAATAAATATTTTCCTTTTAAACGCCGTTCGTAAGTTGTTGTTGTTGCTGTTGTTGAAACGTTTGGAAAATTTAGGTCAGTGAAAAACCAAAATCGATTTTCACGACGGATAATATGAATTAAAAAAAAAAAAATATTTTCGACGATTCGTCGTCGTGTCGAACGGGTCTCACGATTGTTTATAAAAAAAAAACGTTCGTTTTTCACGTTTTCCTGTCGGAAAATCAATGATTTAACGTACGTAGCACCTCGTAAAATTTTCTTCTTACCTTTTGATGATTTCGTACAATCCCCATCCGGAACGGTTTTTTTAATTATTGATGTTTGCGGTCCGGGAGATGACGTGGGTGGAACCCCTCCCCCTGAGCTTTGTGCATTTTGGCGCGAAGAAGGACTTCCCTTTGGTGAGGAAAAGGTATTTTCCGATACCTTTTCCGTAACGAATCTTGTCGGGGTGCCCTGAGCCGCCGTCGGACCGTCTGTCTCACCGGTGTTAGACATTTGTAATTAATTATTATTATCACGACGGCAACCTTCCGAAATAAAATTTTTTTCCCTTTTTTTACTTATTTATTTATATTTCACTTAAATATATATAAATAAATATATATATTTTTTGAAATGAAATAATCAAATGAAAAAAAAAAAAAAAAAAAAAAAAGGAAAACGATTTTTAAATTTTCCGGAATGAGATGCGACCCGGCTGCTGCGAGCTCTAAAGAACTACTGGTGGGGCGCCGCCGCGCAGCATACCCCCCGACCCCCTCGCAAAGCTAAAGCTACAGACCGTTTTCAGAATGTTGCATCTGCCCCTGCTGATGATGATTCCCGGACCGCAGCCTCACTTTTTAAAACTCTTATATACGTTTTACTGTTGGGATTTTTCTTTTCTTTCTTTTTTCTATTTTTATTTACGTTTCCATTCAATTTCAATTATAACCTTCGGTTTTCAAATTTTTTTTTGGTAAAATATAAATTGTAAAAACTTTGATTATTTTTCCCTCTCCCCTCCCTCCCATCCCCGTCGGAAAGAAAAAGTTTAGATGTGTATGTAATTTTCGCGCTTTATTTATATATATATTTTTTTGTGTGTCTTTTTTTCTCTCCTTCTCCCTCTCCCTCTCCCTCTCCCTCTCTCTCTCTCTCTCTATCTTTTTGATTTTTTTTCTTTTTTTGGCAACCCTTAAACAGTTTGTCAAACAAAATAAAAATAAAAAATAAAAAAATAAAATTTCAAATTTAATCTACAATCTCGTGAAAATTTTTTTTTTATTTTCAAGTCGCCATTTTTTCCTTTTTTTTTTTTTTGGAATTTTTATTGAAAAAAAAAAAAACATCATTAGGGACTTATTATTATTATTATTATTATTAATTTAAAAGCTACTAAAAGCTTTTGTTTTCTTTTTTTGTTTCTTTTTTTTTTTTTTTGTAATATAATTATTTTTTAAATTAAATTTTTTTAATTATATTAGGCAAATAATTAATAGTAAATAAAAAAAAAACGGAACCAAATTATAATTAGCAATTACTTATTATTATTATTGTTAAGAAACTAAAAGAAAAAAGAAAAACCTCCCTAATGTCTTAAACAAAAATTAACCGGAAACGCTTTAAAAATTTTCACTCGTTACGTTTTCCCCGCTTTTCCTCCTTTTTTTTTTCACCCGTTCAAACTCATTAAATTTTTTTCAAAACGAACAAAATCTTCCCATTCATCCCTCTCTGCCCCCCCCCCCATTAAAAAAAAGAAAAAAAACCGGATGAAAAATAAACTCAAAACGAATGTGATAAAAAAAAAAAAAAACAACCGTGTTCAAATATCCGCCGCCATTTTAATAAACAATACGTTTGTTATATGTTGGTAACCCTGACGACGAAATATTAGTTACATAACCATCCCTTTAAGCAAAATATTAAAAGGTCATTTACAATAATTACAAATCTACCATTTTAAGTCCTTTTTGCACTGACAAAAATAAAAAAAACTCGGAAAACGTTCGATTCGCGCGACGAAACAAAGATTAACTTTAACATTTTTTTTTCCTTTTTTTCCTTTTTTCTTCATTTTTTAAAAAATTTTTTTATGCGATAATCGATAATCGAACTTATTACAAAACAAAATTCGATACTATTTTTCCCTTTTTTTTTTGTTTAAAAAAAAAAATAATCTAATAAAAACAAAACAAAATAAAAAACCACCCCGTTTTTTTCCCGTTTTCCCGCCCTCCTTTTTTTTTCTCCAACCTAAAATCCTTTCTGCCCCCCACGTAAAACTTTTCGTTTTTTTTTTGTTTTTTGTCACGAATAAAAAAAATTAATTATTAACGGAAATTCTCCATATTTTTCCCCCTTAAATAATAATAATAATAATAACAAAAGATTATAAAAAAAGGAAAAACCTTTTATGTTTTATTTTTTTGCCATGATCCCTAACCGTTAGTCGTTAGTATTATTATTAAATTTACCTTTTTTCTTTTTTTAAGGGGAAATAATACGTGAAGGGTCAAATAAAGTCGGGGTCGTCGCAAAAAAAAAAAAAATGCAAAGTTGTAAATAAAAAAAAAAAAAAAAAATTTCCACTTTTTTTTTTTTAAATTTGTAAAAATGATATTTTTGACGCTCAATAAAATTTAAATTCACTTTCAATATTTAATTTAATCATATTTTGTAACGTTCGAATATGAAAAAAAGGTTTTTTTTTTTTTTTATGCTACGATAGTGAAAATGTGAATTTTCCATATATATATATATATCGATTTTGTAAATATTCGATATTGAATAAATATTCAAGAGAGAGAGAGAGAGAGAGAGAGAGAGAGTTCAAAAGCTCGGATGTGACACGGACAGACCCGAAAATTTTTTATTTACGACCTCTTTTTTTTTTTTTAGTACAAAAAATGAATTTTTTTTATAAAATTAATATTATTGACAAAATTATAATTATTATCATCATTAATCGTTTCATTTTTTTTTTTTTTTTTTTAAATTGATTTGATTTTTCCAAAATGTGGAAATTCAGTAAAAAAAAAAAAAAAAAAAGAAAAGAAAAGAAAAAACGATGGGAAATCAAATTTAAAAAATTTCCATGCTTTTAAACTCACTTCCGCATATATTTTATATTTATCAATTAATTTCATAGAGTAATAAAAACATTGACGTCGTCGTCGTTAACGTCGTCTGCTCAAACGAGGGAAAATTGTCGCGTAAAGTGAAATCGTAAAAGAAAACAAACGCGGTCTTACTTTATTTTTTTTTTTTATTAATTAATTTTCTCCCATCGGATTCGAATGATGAAATTATCATTTTTAAATTAATAATTGCGAAAAAGAGACAGAGAGAGAGAGAGAGAGAGAAGGAGAGAAGAAAGAGAAAGAGAGAGAGAAAAAGAAATAAAAAATAATTTTTTTTTTAACACCAGCGGTTTGACGCAAAAAAAAAAAAAAAAAAAAAAAATTAAATTAAAAATATTAAAAATAAAAATCATGATCGCACGTGTTTGTGTGTGTCTGCAGGAATGAAAATTAATATTAAAAAAAAAATTTTTCTTTAACCTTTACTCTTTTCTTTTTTCACAAAATGTATTTCCCGGTCTAATTTAAAATCCTTCGATTGATTTGACATTTAATATCGTGCGAAGGAGGAGAGAGAGCGGGGGGGGCGGGAGTCAGAAAAAAAATCAATTAAAAAATATCACCCAAAACGTTTTCAAACAATTTTTTGAAGCTCAATTAACGAAAAAAACAATTTCCACCTACCCCTCCTCCTCCCCACTACAAATCTAAAGAAATTTCAACAATACAAAATAAAAAGAGGAGGAGGGCAGAGGGGAGGATAGTAGAGGGGGGAAGAGAAAAAAAAGGGAAAAAAAAATTAAAAATTAAAGAAAAAAAAATGGAAAATTTTAATGAAGACAATGAAGAAATAAGGCGTCAAAGTTCTTTTTCGAAAAAAAAATTATTAATAACAATAATAATAATAATAATAATAATAATAAAAGGAAAAATAAAAAATTTTTCCAGGAATTCAAAAGTCAAAATAATTACGCGTGTTCGCATCGAAATAGAAAACAAAAAAACAAAATGAAAATGCAAATTTTCGATTCGCGCGCAATTTCCGGAAGTTGTTGTTGTTGTTTTTATTATCAGCGGGAAAATTAATTTTTATTATTAGCGTCAAAAATTAAAATAAAAAAAAAAACAATTTCCAACAAGTCGTACATCATTAGACTATTTGTCTGTCAACCTTAAAATAATCACGTTGGAGGAGGAGAGTGAGGGGGAACATAATTAAAAAAGAAAAATTAAAATATTAAAATTATAAAAAAAAATTTTCCAATTAATGAATTCATTATTATTATTATTATTATTATTATTATTATTATTATTATTATTATTATTATTATTTAATAACGAACGTCGGTTCGATTCCGACGGAAAAATGTCAATGAGTAAAAGAAAAAATGAAATCTGACTTTTCCCTTGGCCATATTAGTTTTTCATTTAGATAAAAGTTTTCACACGCATATATTAAAATTACTATCATTATTATTATTATTATTATCAATAAATGATTATCATGATGATATATTCTAACTCGGACGTTTTAAGAAAGAAAAATATATATTAATAATGGAAAAAAAGGATGATGATGATGATGATGATAAATTCCTTTTAAAATGCCAAGAATGGATGGAAAAAATGGCGAATGATTGACTTGGTTAGTTAAGTTAGATAATATTGATGATAATTCTATGAGTTACATACGATGATTGATGATGATACATTTTTCGTCGTCGTAATGGTAACCATCTTTGATGCATGATCTTATTACACGATCATTTCGGAAAAAAAAAAAATTTCCCCATTCTTCTTTAACCACGATTTTTTTTACCCATCATTAAAAAACTTACTCGTCATATTATTATTATTATTATTATTTGAATTTTTTTCTAAAAAAAACTCAATCGAAACCCGCGCGCGTGTAATCGAAAGTCGAAAATTAAAAAAAATAAATAAATAAATAAATAAAAAATTTTACAAGAAACAGTTGGCAGCTATATATGGATTACGTGTGAAAATTTATAAAAGAAAATTAATAATAATAATAATAATAATAATAATAATAATAATAAGACTTTACCGTTCGTATTTCCCCCCCCCATGTCACAAACGATCCTTCTTATATAATACAAAAAATTTTTATTTATTTTAACGTAAATAATAACGCGCCTCAGTGAAAAATATTAATAATAATAATAATAATTCTTTGATGTAAGCAAGTGAAGCAAACGAAGGGAGGGGGAGGAGAGGGGAGTGGAGGGAAAAATTATTTTTAACAAATTTCACTAAAAGTAAAATAATTCATTAAATAAAATACATTTTCGGTCTCGCAAAAAAAAATAAAGACTGGAATAAAATTTTCAATAACGTCATTTATTATGAATAAGATAACGGGGAGGAGGGGAGGGGGCGGGGTATACACGAAATGCGACGAAAGAAATATTAATGATGATGATGATGATAATGAATGAAACGGAACAAGGGGAAAAATTAAAAAAAATTAATAAAAAAAAAAAAATAAATAGAAAACCGTAAAAGTTTTAACAAATTTTCCCCGAGTTAAATTATTATAAAACAAGTAATTAAAAGGTTTACTGCGATTAAACTAGTCTATTATTATTATTATTATTATTTTCGTTTTGAGGATTAAAAAAAAAAAAAAATTGATATCGTCTGCTTTTTTTTTTTCTTTTTTCACTCGTTTTTCCAGTCATTCCTTTTTTTTTTAATGATTTTTATTTTTAGTTTATTTATTATTGCACGAAGGAAAATGTTTGTGAGAGTTTTGTTCGGTATAAAAGACTAATTTTTTTTTTGTTTTTCTTTTCCCCTATCCCCTCCCCTTTTCTAGTTTTTTCATCCGGGATGTTTTCTTTTCATTTGTAAGGGCCACAAACGGGTTGTTTTTGTACCTCAAAAAGAATTTTTTAAAGTTATTTTAACCTTTTAAAGGTTACAAGATGAACAAAAAAAAAGATTAAAATAAAACAAAACAAAAGGAAAGAAAAGGAAAAAAAAGGAAAGGAAAGGAAAGGAAAGCATTATCGATTTTACAAGATTTTTTTTTTTTTTCTTCTTTTTCTTTTTCTTCCTTTTTTTTTCCATCTTCCGAATTTCTGACATTTTATTTTTTTTTTACGTCTCCATCTCCGTAACCACCTAGTTTTTTTCTCTTTCCTCCCCTCTCCCCTTCCCCTCATCCCCTTCTCTCTCTTTTTTTTTAACTTCCCTTTTCGATTTCTGTATCAGCCCACAGCACTTTTGCCAATTAATTTTCTTTTGTTAAAACATCCATTCAATTTCATGCTCCTCCCCCTCCCCTCTCACCCCCAATCAATTTTTTTTTTCTTATTCTTACAACATCAAATCTCCAACATATTTTTTTTTCTCTCTCTCGTTTCCTTTTTCCAATCAATTTTTGACTGATTGATGATGAAATACCTATCCAAACTTTTTCAACCTTTTTTCCAAAAAAAAAAAAAAAAAAAAAAAAAAACTTTTCAAAATAACAATAATACTAAAAAACGTATAAGTTTTTTTTTTCATCCTTTTAAAAGTATTAACTAAAAAAAGAAAAGTCATCCATTTCCTTCTTCCCCCTTTTCCCCCCACAAAAAAAAATCGGGACGGTTCAGCAAAACGACATTCTCATCAAAACCTTTTTTTTTTAACTCTATCGTATAATAAAAACGTTCAAACCTTTTTTTTCCCTTTAAAATCATTCAAGGTCCAAAACCTTCAAATGCTATTATTATTATAATCGATCGATCGATCGTTCATTTAATTATTAATCGATTTTATTAATTTTCGATAATTTTTTAAATAAATAATAATTTATTTTTAAAATAAACTTTACTCCTACGCTCACTTTCAAAGAGTTTCCTCCTCCCCTCCTCTTCTTCTTTTAATTAACCCGCAAAGAAGTTAAAAAGTTTTAATTTTTTTTTTTTATTTTTAAATGTAAAAAGGCCTGCGTGCGACATTTTAATGTTTAGATATTTAATTTAAGTTAAAGATGGCGGATCTAAAAAAAAAAAAAAATTCTTTTATTAATATAAAAGAAAATTTTGTAAAAGCTTTGAACTTGATTTTGAAAGTTTCTTCGCCGACTAATTAACCGCATTTTCGGAACATTTAAAATGAGATGAAATTCCTTCTTTTTTTTATTATCATCTTCAGCCTTACAGCCTCCCCCCCTCTCTCTCTCTCTCTTAGTTTTTTCCTCTTTTGTTTTTCCTTTACCAAAATATTTCGACAATGCGTGTTTTTAAAAAACCTCCCCTACTCCCACAAATTTTCCATTATAAATTTTTTTACGTTGATTTATCATTATTCGAACGATTGAATAATTGAACCAAAAAAAAAAAAAAAATATTACGTCTTCTGCTAACGAACTCTGATTATTTTTTTAAAATTCCAAAAAAAAAAAAAAAAAGAAAAAATTTCGTTTCTGGAATTTAATTCCCCCCGAAACCATATTTATTACCACGAGAGAGAGAGAGAGATTTTGCCCTAATGTTTTTCGATAAACTTTTACCGATAAATAAAAATGAGAGAGAGAGAGAAAAATTTTAAAGGATGCTAGAGAAAGAGATGGAGAGAGATGGAGAATTTTTTTTCCAACCCCTAACATTTGTAACGTTCGACAATCGTTGATATTTACGACTGATAAATATAATTATTAATCGCAATAAATAAATAAATATGAAACTTTCTCCCCTCCCCTCCCCCCAAATCTCCAGGTTCAACCTTTCAAAAATTATATTTTAAAAAAAAATTACGACGGAAGCTCATAAAAAAAAAAAAACAAAAAAAAAAAAATGGCGAAAGTGTGAATAATAAGTAATCCAATATAAAAATGGAGGAAAATTTTAAAAATTTTCCTTTTTTTTTTCCTGATTTAATGTGAGTAAAATCATAATTTTTCTTTTTTCCTTTTTTCCATTCCGGGTAAAAAAAATGTTCAGAAAAAAATTAAATTTATTCCTAAGTTTTAACATTTATTAAAACTAAAATAAAAACTATCGTACCTGAACATTTCCCCCTCCCCCTCAACCACCTCACTCTTGTAATTTATTAAATTTTTGTTTTTTTAATTGTTGTTGGGAAAATCAATTATCTATCGTTTATATTGTTAATTGATACCGACAATTAAAATTTTATTGATAATATAATTTGATAACATTAACCTTGAACTTGTTTACCCCTCCCATTTCCACCCCTCCCTCCTTTTTTTTAGATTCGTCCTTACAAAAAAAGAAAATCGCCGCGAAAAAAATTTTTCCTCATTTTTTCACGCCCATTAAATAATTCGTTATGTAATCACCTCCCCCGTCTCCTCCCAATTATTATCATTCGATAACGATAATAAGCAATAATTCTAAACTGTATTTTTTTTTAATCAACCGAATCCCGTTTTGAAATTAAAAAGGGGGGGGGGAAAGGAAAAATAAATTTCGACGAAAGATCAGGTGCGAAAAACTCTTTAAATATTCAACAAAAAAAAAAGAAAAATGAAGAAGAATTTTCCTCCTCTCATCTTCTCATATTTTAAAATTTTAAAATTTTTTTTTCTTCGTCGTAAAAAAAAAAAATAATAATAATAATAAAAGCCGAGGATAAAGCAAAAAAATGAGAGAAAAATAATGCGCGAGTTTAAGAAATCTCTGGAAAATTTGTGTCAATCACGTGATAAAAAAAAAATCAAAACAAAAGATTAATGAATCTTTTTTTTTTTTTTTTGTTTCATTCAAAACCTTTTTAACTAATTCCAAAATCCTATAATAATAATAATAATAATATTAAATACATTTATTTATTACTTTTAAAAACATTTTTCATGTATAACTCAACAATATTTTGGGGGGAAGGGGAAGACGGAAAAACTG
Source organism: Pediculus humanus corporis (assembly GCF_000006295.1). Taxonomy (NCBI): domain Eukaryota; kingdom Metazoa; phylum Arthropoda; class Insecta; order Psocodea; family Pediculidae; genus Pediculus; species Pediculus humanus. The sequence goes on from NW_002987121.1 coordinate 56,076, forward strand.
TTTTTTTTTTCAACCCCGTGACTTTTACATTTCCGGTTTACATTTTTTTTCCATTTGCAATTAAAAAAAAAAAAATGTCGCCTTCTAATAAATATATATATTTCTTTTTAAATGTAAATTAAAACAAAAACTACACAATTACGATAATAATAATAATAATAATAATAATAATAATGATATTAGTTACGTACGAAGCGTGAAACTACAAACAAAAAAAAAAAAAAACTTGGTAAATGAGAACGTTGCGTGAAAATTATTTTATACCCCCACGTCGCATTTTAATCTTTTTTTCCGGGGAGGTGGGCGAAGAGGAAAGAAGGGAGGAATGACGTCATAAACATCGTCGTAATTTTCTCGAACCTTTAATCATCTCTGTCAATTGTTTTTATATACGTAACTGAGTAAAAAAAAAAAAAAAAGTCGAAAAAAAAAAATTTTCTATCGGGAGTTTATCGTGACGTTTATGTGAAATACACGACGGTAAAAATTTCAACGATTGCATTTTTAAAAAGGTCGAAAGGTGATGGTGACCTTTCGCACCGAATTCGTTTAAAATATTAAAAAAAAAAAAAAAAAAAAAAAAAAAAAAAAAAAAAGGATCGTAATCGTGACGATTTTTACACATGAGGATTCATCCGTGCACGCCCTTACACACGCACTCCAATCATTTAAAATCGTATGCGAAAAAATATTTTACAAATGGAAAATGCAAGAGAGAGAGAGAGAAAAAGCAAAATTTTCTTTTTTCTTTACTTTTCTTCTCTTTTTTCCCTCTTCATTATTTATGGAAAGAAAATTTACATAAAAATTTATTTTTGTCGTAGTTTTTTTTTTGGAAAAATAGAAAAAAAAAAAAAGAAAAGTTTAACAAAATAATCTTTTAACTTTTTTTTTTTATTTTTACGGATTGTAGTAAAGTTAAAAATTTATTTATTTTTTTTTCCGAGTCAAATCGTCAGGTGAAAAAGAAAATTTTTATTTTCCGATTTTTCCCATTTTTTTCTTTTTTTTATTGTTTTCTTTTTTACTTTTTTGTGCCCACGCGAAAAAAAAAAAATTGATTTCTTTCTCTCTCCTCCTCCCTCTCTCTCTCTTTTTTTTATTACGATTTCTTATCATTATCGGCAAATGATAATAATAATAATAATAATAATAATAATAATAATAATAATAATAATGAATTTCCTTTTGAATTTTAATCGTTTGAAATAAATGAAAAAAAAAATTTTAAAACGTGGATTTTCGACGACGGATTCGTGAATATTTTTTTCACAACTTTAACAAAACAAAACAAAAAAAAAAAGTAAAAACGTATAAAAAAAGGTAAAGAGAGAGAGAGAGAGAGAGAGAAAGAAAGAGAGAGAGAAGAATAAATTACGAAAAACAACCTGGGAAAAAAAAATTTTAGTAAAAATTACAAAGAAAAACTTTGGAAAATTTTTTTTTTAAATAAAAAAATTTTAAATGATTTTATTCGTTATAATGTTATCATTATTATTCTTTTACGAAAAAAAAATTAATTTTCCAGGAGTTTCAAAAATTTTTCATTTCAATTATTATTATTATTATTTAAATAAAACAATGAATAAAAAGTATGTAAATATGAAAGTTTTGCGTTAAAAAAAAAAAAAATTTAATTCGGTTTTTCTTTCTAATTAAACGAAACGAAACGAAAATGAAAATGAAAAATGGCGACGATTAAAAATTAACAAAAATTTTCACCAAGTTTAAATCATTCCATTTCCGTCGTCTGACCGTTTGACAAAAGAAATTTCACGAGTTTGTTATGGGATATAAAGAAACGACGCCATCTTGTTTTCCATTCATTGTTTTCTTTTTTTTTTTTTTTTGCTCTTGACAAATCGTTACGTTCGATTCAGCATCTTTTTTTTTTTCTCGACTATTAAATTTATCATATTTTTTTTTAAAAAAAATTCGAATCCCGTTCTTTCTTTTCCCCCTCCTCCCCAACCTTTTCTTTTCTTTCACCCTCCCCCCAACAACCCCATTTCGACCGCCTTTTTTTCAAACCTTAAAACAAAAGGTAAAAAATTTTCTTTTTTTTATTTCATAGTCTCCCCCCTTTTTTTTCTTTTTTTTTTAAAAAAAAAGGTTTTCAACTTTTCCCTTCTATTTCTTTTTCTTCTACCCCCCCCACCTCCCCCTTTTTTTTCTTTTTTTAAAAATTCAAATATACAAAGAAAAAAAAAAAAAAAAAAACTTTTTCCAAGACGTTGAATAGGTCATTAAAAAAAAAAAAAAAAGTTTGAACGTTAGAATTTACGTTTTTTTTTTTTTTCATTTTTTCGTTCCCTTTTTTTCTCGTTCGCTAAGGTTCGGAAAACTTTTTTTTTTTTTTATGTTTTGTTCGAAAGAAGGAGGAAAAAAAAATTCTCGCCCCCCGTCCCTCGCCTCCCCCCATAAAAAAATTATTATTTTTTTCTTTACTTTGGACATTATTATTTAAATGGTTAAAGATTCAAAAAAAAAAAAGGAAAAAAGAAAAACTTTTCTTACAAAATCGTTCGTGCAAATCCACGATAATAAATAAATTTCACCGCTG
>NW_002987121.1:58658-69168 GCF_000006295.1 Pediculus humanus corporis
GATGATGATAATAATAATATTAATAATAATAATAATAATAAGCCAACGGCCATAGCGTGCTGGTCACACCGGTTCCCGTACGATCACCGAAGTTAAGCAGCATCGGGCGTGGTGCAAACTTGGATGGGTGACCGTTTGAGAACGCCACGTGCTGTTGGCTTAAAAAGAGCAAAAAAAAATGAGAACAAGACAAAGTAAGAACCAAAAACAAAATCTTGTTCTACTGTCGACCTGAGGCAGCTCGACGAGAACGTGAATTTCACTGCTTCTGACCCTGGCCACTCCAAAGATGTTAGTCACTGGAGCCCAGTTCAGGAGACAAATCGTTCCCATCGAAAAAGACGGACTCAGGAAGACTTTCAAGAATTGATGTGGTGCTATCTTATAATAAGTGGCACCACCGAAATTCGAGTATTTGTCCCTAAGGAATCGGGTAGAAACCTCGGATAAATACTTAAAAACTCCGACAAGTAGCCTTGTCGTGTTTAATGGTGGATAATAATAATAATAATAATAAAATATTAAATTTCTTAAAGGTTTTTCTCGTTCGTTAACTTTCACGTTTTCCCCCCCTTTTTTTTTAAGGACAAGTAGTAATTTTTTTTTTACTCCCCCTCCCCTCCTTCTCCTCTTTTTCCAATACAAGCAGAAGACGTAAAATTAAAAAAAAAAAGAAAATTTCGATTCGTTTTTGGATGAAATAGATAGAATGAAGAAAAAAAAAAAAAACAAAATGAAAAGTTTTTTTCACACGAGAAAAAAAAAGAAAAATTTCAACTTTTCTGTCGAATCCTAATTTTCTGTCAATTGAAAACATCGTTACAAGAAAAAAAAGAGAGAGAGAAAGAGAGAGAGTGAGAGAGAGAGAAATACGTTATTGATTTCGTATGAAATGGGAAAAAAAAATAAAAAAATAAAAATAATCCACACAATTTTTTTTCTTTTTTCAAATTCTAAGAAAAATTTCTTTTTTTTTTTTTTTGCGCTTCCCAAATTAAATTTTCCGCTATAAAACTACAATTATTATTATTATTATTATTATATATATATTTTTTTTCTACCTCATTATTTACACCATATAATGATGACGATGATGATGATGATGATAATATAATTTAATAAATTTAAACGAAATACAATATACGTAATAATAATATGATTTATTATGGTTTTATTACGTCAGTAATTTTATATATATATTTATATTCTTTTCATAATTTCGTCATTTTCTCGTTAGTTATGCACACACATATATAAGTATATTTTGTGCGTTTGTGCGCGTTGTTTTTTTGTATTCGAAAACGTTTTCCATCGTAAAATTTAATTAAATTGTTATTTATACTCGTATAATTTGATGGGGAGCCTGAGGGAAAAATCCCCGCGTAATAACCCATCTCATTCACGTTCGTTTAACTTCAATACCGAAAATTTTAAAAAAATTTTACGCGCGTTTTCATTTGCACACACGTCATCAACAAATTTCGATTTGATTCCAAAAGGTAAAAATTCAAACAAACAAACAAACGAACGAACGAACAAACGGGAAAAATTTTTGTTAAAAGACGAAAACGAATCCATTTCCGTTATCGAAACCGCACATTCGAACCGACAAATCGGGTCAAATGAGGTTCAATAGAAATTTTAATAAAAGAGCAACGAGTCGAACCATTTTAAAGAAAATTAAAAATAATAATAATAATAATAATAATAGTGTTTATAAAACGCGTATCGATTACCCACGTTGCAAAAACAAAACATCAAACAGAAATAATAATAATAATAATAATAATAATAATAATAATAATAATAGTTTTGGCTTCACGGTCAGGTGATTCGTAACTACATCGTAAAAAATAAATAATGGGGGGGGGAAAGAAAATAAACAACGATAAAAGTGTGTGCGCGATAGGAGAGACCCCCACATGTTTTTTTTAATTAAATTTATTTTTAGCTTTAAGTAATAATAATACTAATAATAATAATAATGAATAGTAATAAAAGCACGTGAAACGTAGAAACCATTTTTTTAAAAAAATTTAAGGAAGATTTTAAAAACGGACGGAGCGGGGGGAGGTAAAAAGTCGTTTTTCCCGATCTTTTACGAATAATTACAATACCCCCCTCTCCCTTACCCCCAAAAAAGGGTTTATTGCTTTTCTTTTTATTAAAAAAAAAAAAAAAAAACAAACATGGCCTGCGGGAAACGTTTGAACAATGAATTGAACAAAATACGAAACGACAATGAAAGGACAGTTTTTCTCTCTTTCTCTCTCTTTCTTTTTTTTTTTAATCCATAAATCATTTTCGTTTGTTTGTTTGTTTCACGTACGTTTTCACAAAAAAAGGCTTCTTCGTATTAAAAAAATTTTATCGTCAATATAAAATTAACTGAAAGTTTTTATCGTGTAACTTTGTTTGATGTTACATTAAGGGAAAAAAAACTAAAAAAGAACTAAAACTAGTACATCAATTCCGTTCGAGTCGTTCCTTTTTTTTTTTTTTTTTTTGCGATACGACCGGAAATGAGAAAATTTTTGAGTTTCCGCTTTGTGTTCTCGCAAAAACCTTTTTCCCCTTAAAAATTTTTCCCCTTTTTTCTTTTTATCGAACCTCTTTTACCGCCCTTTTTATTTGATTTTTCATGCTCGAACCTCTTTTTCTCCCGGTAAAAAAAAAAAAAAAAAAAAAAGTTTTCTCAACTATTTTTATTTATTAAAATTAATTGTAAAATGTTTTTTAATTTTGTTTCTATTTCTAACGAATTTTGTTCCATCCTTCCTTTTTTTCTTTTTTTTCTTTTTTATAAATAATAATTAAAAAACTTTTCTTTTTTCTACTTTTACTAAAAAACCAAATTTCAATTCGTTAAACATATTTTTTTAAAAAAAAAATCCCAATAATTGTTTTCTTCCTCCCTTTCCCTAAAATCCTTTCCTTTACCTTATATTCCCGCCAAAAAAACAAATATACTTTCACTTATTATTATTAACATAACTCTTATTTACCCGTAATACTGAAATTTTAATCCTAAAAGCTTTCTAAAACAAAAAAAGATTTTTTTTCTCCCCCCCTCTCTCTCCTCCCACTTGGTTTAATGTAAGCGGCCATTTTTAAAATATAAATACCGTCAAAACTTATTCATATTAAAAAAAAAAAAAAAAAAAAAAAAAAAAAAAGGGAAACGAACGAAAACCGACATGAAAAAATAATAATAATAATGCAAAATAAAATTTCGAATGAAAAAACTAAAGTTGCAAGTCATCTGATGTCTGTCAGCAGCAAGAAAAATTAAAAAAAAAAAAAATTTTTTTCGAAACAAAAGCAAAAAAAAAAATAATTTATATATTTTTAAGCGGACGGAAATAAAATAAATTGGAAAAAGGGCGGGCGGGGGGGGGGCAAAAATACAAGTTGAAAAACTAAAAGAAATCAAATTTTTCTTTTTCTTTTTCTTTTCATCATTTAATAAGATGAATGAGTTTTCACAAAAGAGATGAGACATCGTTTTCGTGGTGGAAAATCTTACGGTCAGCAGGTGGCACATCAATCAAAGGAAAAGCGAAATAAACATTCCCACAAATATTATATATATATATTTTTTTTTTTCAGTGAAAAAGACAAAGGAAAAGAAGGGATTGTGTATCGATCCGGGTTTTACCCGTGACCTTTGAACTTTTCACAAGGTAATGTTTTGTATTGGGTGATTCGTTCGCTACTTCGTCCAATCATTCATTTACAGTCTCGTTTTCCATTCCCTCGTGAATTATATGGTGATTTAAAATGGAATATTTGCGTGATCCACATCAATTTTCCACTTCGCGACCTATCACTCAAACGGGAAAATTTCATATCGAATTGATTATATCCGGAAAAATTTTACATTTCCGTCGCGAGACTACAAAACCTAAAAAACATTTCCTTCAGGGATAATTTCCTTCAGAATCCATTAGCCTTCGTTCCCGCGAGAGAAAAACCCGATTTTTAAATTTTCTTATTCACAAAACTTGAACACCGCGATCTCCCCCCCCACTCACCCGGAATTTCTACGACTTTTACCAATTAATAAATCCCCGATTCCTCCTCCCCCCGCGCCTAGAATTTTAAAGGTACCCGCCTACCTTTAAAATTTTTCATATACGTATACAATTTTCTACGTAATCTATAAAAATAACAAAAAAAAAAAGACACAACAACTTCCGTCGTGGCACTAGAATTTTTTACATCGTTTTTTTTCTTAGATGAACTCGTGAAAATAATAAATAATAATAATAATAAAATGAATTATTTAAACAAAAAAAAAAATTAAAATTCAATTCTATTCTAAATAAAGAAAGAACGAAAGAATCTTTTAGATAAATTCATTTTTATTAATTATAATTAATTTAAAAAATTTTAATTAAAAAAATTTTCAAAATGTCTTCTGCTCGAATTAATATTATTAAATTTAATATTTTTTTTTTTCTTATAAAAATTATTCGTCATCGATTATTAAATTCGATAAATATATAATTCGTAATGTTATCAAATTTTATCGCGTTGACGCCATATTAATATATATATATATATATATATATATATATATATATATATATATATATATATATATAACGATATAATAAATACAACAATAATAATAACAATTATAATAATGATGATGATAATGATTATATTAAAATAATTCCGACGCGACTCGACAAATTTTCATTCTAATCAAAATTGTAATTTCATTCACATTTATATTATAATAATTATTATTATTATTTCGTTCGGGTGAAAACCTTTTCTTAAATAGTTGTAATTAATATTCCTAAGCGGAAATATGATAATTTTCTTTTTTTTTTTTTTTGCATTTCCCTATTTCCGTAAATTAAATTTAAAAAATAAATTTTTAAAACGAAACCCCCGAAAAAAAGAAAAACAAGGAATAATGAATGTAAAAAAAAAAAAAGAGAAAAGAGAAAAAGAGAGAGAAAAAAGAGAAAGAACAATAAAAAATACGTGAATGCGTAGCAAAAAAAAAGGAAAACAAAGCGAAACGAAACCAGACAAAAAATAAAAAAAGACGCGACGGCGAATAAAAAATTAATGACGTTGCAAAAAAAAAAAAAAAGGAAAATGAGAAAAAGGAAAAGAAATAATAATAATAATGATAATAAATAAGAGAAGGAAAACAAAAACAACCCCAAAAAAAAAGGAAAAGATACATAAATAGGTAATAAAATCGATAAAGGGATGGCGGGGGAAAGAAAGAAAAAATTTCCCAGTTAAAATTATTTGATATTTTAAAAGCAAAAAATAAAAAAAAAATCAAAAAGCTTTTTGCTACGATTTAAGAATTAAAAACAAAAGCAAAAAAAAATAAAATAAATAAATAAGATGAAGAAGAAGAGGAAGGAAAATAAGAGGGGATTTTAAAACTTTCAAACTCAAAAATTAAATCAATAATACAAACAAATTGATTTCTCTTAAATTTTTTTTAAGTGCTAAAACATCATCATTATTATTATTATTTTAACGCCAGCAAATAACCCGAAATTTCCCTCACCTCCCTCTCCCCCTCCTCCCCTTCATCATTTTTTAAATGCATACACAAAACAAACAAATTTTTTATTTTTTTTTTCCACCTGCGTGATATATTTATTTTTTTTTTTAATGTTTTGCTACCGTTCAAAAAATTTTTTTTTAAAACGGTTTCGTTTCTCTCCTTTTTTTCCTTTTTTCCTTTTTTTTTTTTTATTTAAATTATTACCTTTTTATTTTTTTTGTTTTGCGTTTATGACTTGTTTCATTCCGACCAAGCGAATTTTTTATTTTATTTTTTTCAAAGAGAGAAAAAAAAAGAGAAAAAAAAAGAAAAAAAAAGGAAAACCCCTTTTATTGACTTTTTTCCTTTTTTTTTTTTTTTCATTTTCATTTTCTTTTTTAGTTTGTGGCATTTCCGACAATTTTTCATTTACGATCACCTCATTCGATAATAATTTTTACAACATTATTGAATTTTTTCTTTTTTTTTTTTTTGATTTTCTTATCCCGGAAAAATCGCTAATTTTTTTCCTTTTTTTTTTTTTTATTTTTTCTTTACGGTTCCGGGTCCCGTAAAATTTTGATTTTTTTTTCTTTTCCCTTTTTTCTCTTATTAAATAAAAACGACAAGAACAAAATTCTTTTTTTATTTTTCAATTTGCTATGATTTAAAAAAAAAAATAAAGGGGAGCAAGACGTGGATGAGTTTAAAATTTTACCAACTCCCCGAAACCCTTTCAATCATCATCATCATTATATAGTTTGTTTTTGAATTTGATTGACGTTTTTGCTCTCGTCATTATCATCATCATCATCATCATCATCTCTTATTTATGTTTAACAAAAGCAAAAATTATTTATTCCATTTGCGAAAATCGTAAAAAAAAAAAAAAGAAAAAAAAATTTTTTTTTATTTCCTTTTTTTAAGTAAGTCAAGTTGTTGAGTTTTTTTTCAAAATATATTTGTTTGTTTGTTTGTTTTTATTTTTTTCGAACAAAATAAAATAATAATAATAATAATAATAATAATAATAATAATAATAATAATAATAATAATAATAATGATGATGATGATGTTTTAAAAACAATGGAAAACGTTTTTTTTTTTTTTTTTTTTTTTTTCTTTTTTTTTTTGAAATTTATTAATGTGCTTTCGAGTAAGTTTTTCTTTTACTAATATATTTTATTTTTAACGTAAATTGAATTTTGACGAGAGCAAAAATTTAATTTTATTGTTTTATTTTTCTTATTTATTTTTTTTTTAAGTACATAAATAAATAAATAAATAATTTATTTTTTTTTTGTAAAAAGTATCAAGTGAAGTAAAAAATTAAATTTTAATAATTTTTTTTTTTTTCAAAGACCTCATCATTTACCCTAAAGTGTTTTTATTATTATTATTATTATTATTATTATTATTATTATTATTATTATTCAATTTGCTATCGTTTACTACAACCAGTGACGTTTAAGAAAAAAAAAAACCGTCTCGCCGATTTATTATAAACAAGACACACCGTCGGTAAAAAAAAAAAAAAAAAAATTATTTAAAAATATTTTGATAACGAAGAAATATAAAATCGAAATTTTCCTTTTTCTCATTTCTAGTTTTTCCAGCATCATGAATTTAAACAAACAAACAAACAAACAAACATAAATATTCATGGTAAAAAATAAAAATTTCTAGAAACAAACGGAAAACGAACTCAGGTCGACGACGACATTGTCGACAAAAATTTTACTGAAATATTTATGACGCGATCCGAAACGAGAGAGAGAGAAAGAGAGAGGGAGTGAGATGGAGGAAGAAGAAAGAGGGAAGGAGGAAGGGAGGGAGGGGGAAAACAGTTTCCTTTAATTATGTTTCATCAATGTAATTAATCCCTTTTTTTTTCGGGGTTAATTAAAGTCTCAATTACTCAAATATCCAAATGGCTAATAATTATGTATTAAAGATCCGTTATCGGGAAGAGAGAGAGGGGGGATAGAGGGGAGAGAGAGATAGACAAGGAGAAAAATCAAACAAGCAGAAGATAAAAACAAAAAAAAAATGAATTTTCCCTGTAGAAACTAACAACTATAAAAAGAAAATTGAAACTTTTGGATTCAATGTGATAAAATTGGCAATGGCCTCCTTCTCGTTGTTTCAATGACAAAATTTTTTTTTTTTTTTTCTTTTATTCTCTCCCATTTTTTTCTTTCTTTCTTTCTTTTTGTTGGAATATCGATTTTTCTCTTTCTAACTCGAACAAAATAATAAACTTTTTGCTCTAAACAACCGAATAAACCAAAATAATGTCTCTCTCTCTCTCTCTCTCTCTCTCTCACTTTTTTCCGTCTTTATTGCGCTTGTTAAAAAAAAAAAAAAAAAAAAATTTTAGTAGGAAAACTTATAGTGGAAAACAATTTTTTTCTTTTCTTTTTCTTTATGCTAACGATTATTACGTTAAAAAAAAAATTTTCTAGAATTTTTTCGAAAATGTCTAAGTAACGGAAAAAACGAAAAGATTTTCCAGGTTTTTTTCTAAAAACGAAACGAGGAAAAAAAAAGGAAAAAAAGGTTTCATTTTTTTCTTTTTTCTTTTTCTTCCTTTCGCCCTCTTATAAAACGCTATTAATAATTTTTTATTAATTCGATTTTAATTTAAACGTTTAAACGAAAGCAAAAGAAAATTTCTTTTTTTTTTGCTACGAGGCAAAGCATTAATCGGAATCGCCGCCGATAAAAAAAAAAAGTACTACAACAACTTTTCCTTCTTTCCTTTTCTTTTTTTATGGAAAGCAAAAGAATTTTTTTTTTTACATGAATTTATTACATTGAAAGCTAAATAAATGAAACGGAAAACTTTTCGAATTTTCCTCTCCCCGTTTCCGTCCCGCCCCCCATCAACCAACAAAAATCGGCTGGTTCGGGATTTAATTTTTAAAATATAATAACTTGAAGCAATAAATTATAAAGCAATGAAAATACACACATAATAAAAAAAATTTTTTCGCCAATATTATTAATATCGATTCCTTTTTAAATCTGTGTGCGTACGTGATTACGTGCGTGTGTGCGTGTCTCTTAGGTTTTTAAAACGCAACATTAAACTCAATTTTATTTTATTTGGTTTGGTTTAGTTTAGTTTTTTTTAAATAAAAAGTTTCTTTCTCACACAAAAACTAAAATCGTCGGTTTAAATTTTAAATTTATCGAAAAATCTTTCATTTTCTAGATAAACGTTAATATCCTTTCACAAAACTATCTACTCTCTTTTTTTTTCAAAAGTTGGCAACACGAAAATTTTTTAAAAATGAAAATGTAAAAAATTCGTCTATCGCACACACAACATTTTTTTAATTATTTTGTTTTTGTTTTAACCGTCGCGGGATTTAAAATTTCCGCCATTTTTTTTTTCTTTTCGTCTGTTTAAATGTCAAAAATTTTGTTGTGTGCGTAAACGTGAAAAATAAACATTCATTTTTTTAAAAAAAAAAAAAATAAATAAATCTTTCCGTGAATGCGTGCACGTTTTAAAAAATAATATATATTTTATACCGGAAAATTTTTTTTCGAAAGCGAACGAAAAAAAAAAAAAAATTCTAATAATTCAAAGTTTTAACGAATAGAAAAAAATTTTTTTATCTCCGAACGCGCACTCGCACGCACCCACGCACGCACTCACGCACACACACGTAATATACTTTATATTTTTTATACAGTTTTTTTTTTGGTTTTTCAAAATGAAGTAAGAAAAAGAGGTAAGAAAATGTAGGATAGGATTTCGTAAACCTAAATCGGTGACGAAAGAATGATAATGATGATGATGATGATGATGATAATAAAAGGTTGTCAAGGAATTATCGTTTAAAGGTTTACAAGGATTTTCTCTTTTAATTTTAAAAGTTAAAAATTTTCAGAAAATAATCATCGATTTCGACAGTCAACCTTTCCATCGAATAAATTTTTTTTTTGAATAACCTTAAATAAATAAATAAATAAAAAGTAAATAAATAAATAAATAAATATAAAGATAATAATAATAATAACAACAACAACAGGAAAAACGAGTTTAACTACGAAACGAGTAACTTTTTAAAATTAAATTTTTTGTTTTTTTTTTTTTTCCTTCCATCATCGCGACCGTCTGCAGAAAGCCATTGAAAAAAATGAAATGATAATAATAATAATAATAATGATGATAAAATTTAAAATCATCGACCATCGAAAAGTAAATAAATAAATAAAAAAAATAAAAAAAAAATTTTTTTAAATATATAACTAACCTTGACGTTCCAACGAAAACAAAAGAGGTGTTTCTCCACTTAAAGGCGTTTCTCCATTCATTACAGCATTCTCACAATTTCCTGCCTTTTATTTAACGTCATCAAAAACAAACGGGTAACAACATGTTTGAAATACACGACAGAAAAATAAAAAACTAAAAAAACAACGTCGACAACACAACAACAACAACAACAAAAACTTTTGTTTCGTTTCGTTTTTTTTTTTTTAAATAAACAACCGATATCAAAACTTTTCCTTTTTTTCTTTTTAAAATTAATTAAAAAAAAAAAAAAGTTTAATTTATTATAAATAAACGAATACGAAATAGAAAAAACAAAATTTTTTCCTTTTTAGGAATTAAAATAATAATAATAATAATAACTTTTTTTTTGACAAAACAAATAAATAATATCGTTAAGATTATTTATTTCGATTCGGCGACGTGACTAAATCTTAGAAGAAAAAAAAAATTCAATCGAAATTGAAAAAAAATTTTTTTTTTTTTTTGTAAACAAAAGAGAAAAACAAAAAAAAAAAAAATTGACTTAAATATAGAACATTCCAGAAAAATAGAATAAAATAAAATTTGGATTTTTTCCGTACGAAAAAGAAAAAGAAAAATAAATTTTTAACGTGGAAATAAAAGACAATATTTTATTATAACGTAGCAGAAACGAAAAATAAATAAATAAAATTTATGCGTCGATTCCACGACGG
>NW_002987121.1:69188-74335 GCF_000006295.1 Pediculus humanus corporis
GAAAAATAAAAAATAAAAACCTAAAAAAGGAAATGAGAAAATTTTTTTTTCTCAACCGAAGTAAAAAGTCGGAGAGAGGAGACAAACTATTTCCGGTTGTTACCATAACGAAAAAAAAAATAGAAAAAAATTAAACGTAACCTTCGAAGAATTTTCATTTCGAATTTAAACGATCACCAAAAACAAAACAAATTTTTTTTTTCTAGTTAATTAACATGACAAAATCTCAATCAATTTAATCGATTCGCCATTTTAAAAAAAAAAAAAATTTTAATTGCCATTCAATCAAGAAAATTAAAAATGTTGAGACATATTTATTTTTAAAAAAAATTTTTTTTTATTATTAACAACGGATTCGTCAAAAAAGAGGACAAATCGTGTCAAGGATATTTAAATTCACATTTAATAATAATAATAATAATAATAATAATTCGATTCGATTTTCTTTCCGTTCGACTCTTTATCCAACTAACTAACTAACTAACTCTTTATCCTGATTTTTTTTTTTTTTTAAATCCCTTTTCTCCAAGTTTTCCAGGAGTCCTGAAGAAATCCTGGAAAACTTGGAGAAAAGCTTAAAATAAACTTCGTCGTCGTCACCATCGATTTTAAATAATTTTCATATCGTTTTTTACGATCTGTATATATATATATATAAAAATTTATCGTTTTGTTTTGTTTTTAAAATTTTAACGTCCATTTTTTTTTAAACAACAAAATAATAATAATAATAATTTAAACGAATAAAATTGTTGTCAACGATAATTTAAAAAAAAAAAAAAAAATTTTTTTTATTTTTTTTGTCGAAAATTTATTATATTATAAGAAATGATGAAATCGAATTTCGTCTTCTGCTTCTTCTCAATTTAAACTTTAATTATTTATTTATTTATTTATTTACATAATTGATAATAATTTTTGATAAGAATAATTACGTAAGGTTAAAAACATCTTTCGAGAACTTTCTTATTTTTATTCCTTCCTTATTTTTTTTTTTTTTTTTTGTAAATTAAATTTTATCGAAAGTACTCGATTTTTTTATTGCTCCTCCTTCCCCTACTCCCCCCTACCTCCTAAACAATCCCATAATAAATTATTCGCATTCGTTTATTTTTATTAGTACTTTTTTCTTCGACAAAGTATTTTCCCCTTTAAAACCGTTAACCTTTTCAATTGGAAAGAAGGGGAAAAAAGAAAATAATAATGATAATAAATAAGTAGAAATAGTTTCGCGTAAATTCTATATATAAATATATAGGAGGTAAACTTTAAACGTTTTTTTTAAATGTCAAAATCAATCAATGCTCTCTCTCTCTCTCTCTCTCTCTCTATTCTATAAAAGTTCAATAACTCAAAAAAAAAAATTCTTATTTTTTGTAAATGGAAAATATCAATTGATTTTATCTGATAATGGCACCTATTTTATATATTTTTCTCTCTTTTCATACGCGAACGTTTTATTTTTAACAAATTACAACAATTCATTTACAAAACGGAAAACGCAAAAAAAAATAAAAATAAAAATAATAAATTACCGCTCGAATTAATTTAATTAATTATTAATTTCGTTTTATTTGTTTTTCCGACGTGACGTCATTCCACGATTAAATTTTCACATCGCGTAATCAATCGTAATCGATTGTTATAAAACCAACAACGATTTACCTACTACTACTACTACTTACTCCTTACTCACGTGGAAAATATTACAATAATAATAATAATTGATATTCGATCGCGATAATTTTTATTAATTTTTATTTTTAATTAAAATAATAATCCGTCGACATTTTTATACAATTTCGAAAGCTTTTAATTACATCCCCCCCCAAAAAAAAAAAAAAAAAAAAAAAAAAAACAAAAAAAATTTTCGAATTTTGGGGTAAAGTCGATAATATTGAAAATAATTAAAATAAATAAATGTTGTGGTTTAATTTTTTCCCGGGGGACCGAGGGGGTCGAAAAGGTTTTCGATTCGATAAATCAAACTTTAAAAAAAAAAAAATGAGCAGCAGCAGAAGCAAAAAAGTAAAATTTCGTTAAGATTAAATTAAAATTTATTTTTATTTAACGGTTTTTTTTGCCTTTTTTCCTTTTTCTTAATTTTTTTTCTTATTGTTCTTGCTTTTAATCACTACTACAATTTAATTTAAGCTCCTTTTCCTTTTTCTTTTTCCTTTTTTCCTTTTTTTTAAATCGGTTAATGCGAACAAATGAAAAAAAAAAAACAGTAAAAGAAAAATTTGGGTAATTTTTCTTTTTACTAAATCGTTCCTTATCTCGAATTACGAATACTCAAAATAAACTAAAATCAACCAATCAGAAATCGTTTTTTTTTTTTTTTTTTTTTTTTTTTATCAGAAAAATATATTATTTAATAATATAAACAATTTCATTCATTGAATTCCGATACGTTTTTTTTTTTTCCAGGAGACTTCATTTTGTTTTCGTCAAAATTTTGGAAAATTTGGAGACGACATTTGCGAGATTTAAATTTTATTCTCTAGTCTAAAAGGATTAATAGTAACGTAGAAAGCCATTAAAAAAATTTTTTTGCGTAAATTCAACACCTGATACAACACACATCACCTTTCCTAGCGCAAAAAAGAAAGAAAGTTTTCCCTCCTCTTCCCTCCCCCCTCCAAAATCTATTTTTTCCTTTTGTATAAACACATTAATCGTTTCAAATTTTCATTTTCTCTTTATTTAAAAATTACAGAATAAGACTAACTAACTTTTTATTTATTTATTTATTTATTAAAACACGTTCGATTTGCGGAAATGGAAAAATATTTTCATTTTGTCGTCGTAAACCTAACCGAAAAATGATAACAGAATGAATAATTTTTCTAACAAAACTAAAACCTGTCAAAATTAATGATAACACAAAAAAAAAAAAATATTTACGACGCCATTAATATTTAATTTTCTTAATAAAAAATTAATTACTATACTTCTCGATCGTTTTTTTTTTACTCATTATTATTATCATTATCATCATTTTAAATTTTACCGATAATTTATGAAATTTGTTTTAAAAAAAAAGAAAAGAAGCAAACGTACAAACGAGTGATTAACAATTGATTGATTAAATTTAATTAAATAAATATAAATTTTTTAAACAACCCCCGATTGTTTCGACTTTTATTTATGATTTTTACGAATTAATGTCATTACAAACAAACAAACAAATTATTTTTAAAATCGTTTCGAAACTTTTTTTTTGTATCGAATTTTACTTGTAAAATAATAATAATAATAATAACAATAAGAACGGTGATTTAAATATACCCATTTTCATTTTGTTTGTTGTGATATATGTATGAGAGAAAATTTTTTAAAACCCCGACCGAAATGTTGCGTGAATGTGTGTGTGTGTCTGCCTGTGTTTGTGGGTGCGAGTGTGTGTGCGTGTGTGTGTGAGAAAACAAAACCCCAAAACGAAACCGCATTTTTTCATCTTTTTAAATAATATTGCAAATTTTTATTATTATTTGTAGCGAAACATCTACATTTATATATAGACATTTTATCTTCGACAGGATTTATTATTATTATTATTATTAATGCGTTACGTTCGTCTTTTCCCCTCATTTTCCATTTCATTTCATAAATTTTACTTATTTATTTATTTATTAATAATTTTAATAATAAGAAAAAAATAAAACAAAACGAAAATAAAACGTTAACAAACATAATTAAACTAAAAGCCTTCATTCCTTCCACGGATGGTAAAAAGTATGTTAAATTATTATTTATTATTTATTATTATTTATTATTATTATTATCATTATTATTATTAATTTTAAAATATTACAATTTAGAGCTTTCATAAATAATTTTTATCGTTTAATTTTTTTAATGATAAATTATATAGCGAAGAAACAAAAAAAATTTTCTACTTATTTTACGTAATTTTTCCTTATTTTTCCTCAACGGGAAAGCAAAAACGAAGAGAGAGAGAGAGAGAGAGAGAGAGAGAGAGAGATGTAAAGAAATGAAAAACGTTTGAAAAAAAAAAAAATTAAAATAAATAAAGAAATGAAGCAGAAGAAAAAAAAAATAGAAATCGTTAAAAAAAAGAAAAACTCTTTCTTTTAAATAAATATCGTTCCTAACGGTATAATTATTATTTTTTTTTTTTTCCCCCATTTAAACATTTAAATTTATTTATTTTTTTCGAATACGTACATACGTAATTACATATATATTATTATTATTATTATTATAATTAATTTGATAAATAAATAATAATAATAATAATAATAATAATTTTAAAAAATGATTTAAACGATATATTTGAATTATAAATAAAAATAATTAATGATGAAAAATAAATAATTATTTTCGATTTCTCTTTATAAACAATTAAAAAATTTATTATTTTGCAATTATTTATTTTATTATTATTATTATTATTACAATTTATAACCGTCGTAAATAAATATTTTTTTCCATCGTATTCGTTTTTATATCAGAAAAAATTTTCCATTTTCCCGGAAAAATAAAATCCAACGTAATTAAAACTGCACACTTTTAATAAATTCGTTTAAAACTCACATTAATTAATAAAAACAATTTCGAACACGTGTTTATTATTATTGTGTATACTCTCACTCGTTTACACGTGTGGGAAGAAAAAAAATAAATAAATAAAACAAACGGGAAAAATTTTAAATTTTTTTTTTTTACTAGAAATAAAAACGCGAATTCATCGATGGTTGTTAATTCGATATGAACTGGGGGGTGAAACAAAAGTTTTCGTGGTAACTTGCGGTAACTTGGTAACCGTCAGACATTAAAATAAAAACAGGGAAAAAAAAAATTCGTTTTTATTTATACCCTTGAACTAAATTTAAACGCCCTTAACCTTATCCTCCCTCTATCATCTTTACACGAAAAAAAAAAAATGGAGGCTATCATGCCTGTATTAAAATCCTTACTTTTCCTTTAAAAGTAAAGAAAAACTTTGGGGAGAGAGGGTGGGTTTAGTTTTTTGTGCTGTGAGAATAAAAATAAATTTAAACTCAACATGAAAATATCAGGTAGTAAAAAAAAAAAAATCATGCCTTTTTCCCATGTTTTAAAAATAATGAGCAAAATTTAAATAAAACATTTTTGCTACCCTTAAATCTTTGCGGTTTTAT
>NW_002987121.1:74541-79645 GCF_000006295.1 Pediculus humanus corporis
ATTTATATATTTATATATATTTATCGACTGACTGAAATGACTGCATCCACGTTTATTTTTATTTTATTTTATTTTCCCGACAATGCATAAGACCTAAAGAGATAAAGATAGAGTGAGGGAGTGAGAGAGAGAGTGAGTGAGAACGTTAGACAAAGGTAAAAGATATTAAACGAAAATTATTCCGCGGAGAGAAAGAAACGTTAATTAATTTATAGTTATAGTTTTAGTTATTTTCGTATTATAAGTGTATTATGTGCTATGCTCCCCTCCCCGCCTCCCCCCTTCCCGCTTTTAATATAATAAATAATTCTTAATGAACTCTTTATTTAAAAAAAAAAAATTTAAATGCTTTTTAATTAGTTCGAGAAATTTCTTTTTTTGTCAAACACGTTCATAATAATAATTTTCATTCGATTTTTTTCCTATTTTTATATTTTGTTTGTTTGTTTGTTTTTTTCAATTGAATTTTAAACGTGTGTTAAGCGAGAACCATTTAACCGAATTGTTTTTAAATTATTATTATTATTTTTTTTTTTTTTGTAAAATGCTATCAAAACAAAACAAAACGAACGTAGTAATAATGTTTTGAATGAAAATGTGTTTCGTAATATTTATTTACTAAATTATCAAAAGAATTGATTGTGCAATTGAATAATGAAAGACGAGAACTCTTTAAATCATAAAAATTAATAAATAAATTTACGTTCGTTATTTTTTTTCTTCTTCCTTCTTTATTTATTTTTTTTTTTTTGTGATTTCAAAGTGAAAAACACAAGTTAAATAATCGACGTAAACGTCGGCGCCGGTCTGGAATTAGAAAAACAAAAAACAAAAAAAACTGGGCTAAAAAAAATTTTCATCGCCAAAGACATACAAGCCCTCTGAGAATTTTCCAAAAAAAAAAAAAAAAACAAACAAACAAACAATTTAGCCAACTTTTAAAAAAATTTATTTTAAAAATAACCATAAGAAAAATTAAATCCCCCTCCTCTCCTACCCTTTCCTCCTCTTCCCCCTTCTCAAAAATAAAAAAAAAAAACTTAAAAAATTTAAAAAAAAAAAAAAAATTTAAATTTAAATTTGATGAATTGAAAAAAAAAAAAAAAAAAAAATTAATCTATTGTTTTTTTGTTTTTGCATTGTGTCTTCTGCTTTTCTCTTTTTTTTCATTCTCTATGATGCGAATTAAAAAAAAAAAATTTTTTTTTTTTTTTTTTTTTTTTTTTACGAAAAATGTTTCTTGATCACGTTTTTTCAAACCACTCGATCAAATTCCTAATAGTCAGGATTTTTTTTTTCGCGCGCATGCATTCATTTTTTTTCTCTCTCTCTCTCTCTCTTTCTTCCTGCTGGTTCCCTAGCCGCTCCCTAACCCTGGAGAAAGTTATAAAAATTTTCCTTCTCCTTTCATTCCCCTTCCCCCCCCTCCGTATCATAAATTTTTTAATTTTAACTATATTTTCAACCCAAACAATTTCAAGGCCAACAGGAAGGAGAGGGGAGGGAGAGAGAGGGGGTTTTTCCGAAATGCAAAATTAATTCATAAACATTATTTTTTCGGTGAAAATTTTAATTTGAAAATTTTAACCTTTTCATTATGTTATTATCATTTTTCTGTTTATACAACAAAACAAACAAACAAACAAACAGAAATTGATTGTTTTTTTTTTTTTTTTTTTTTTTTTTAATAATTAAACTTTAACACTTTATTATTGTTAAAATCATTTCATAACAAAACGTTGTGCGAACTTAATTTACATTTTTTTTCATTGTTCTACATTTAAAAAAAAAAAAAAAAAAAAAAAAAAACCGAATCGAGTGAATTAAATGCTTTAATAATAAAAATAATAATAATAATAAAATGTTTTTGTTTGTTTGTTTGACTTACGAAATATTAAAAAATAAAAAATAAAAAAAAATAATAATAATAATAATAATAATAATAATAAAATTAATATAAAAAAAAAACCCGAGGAAAATATTTAAAAAAAAAAAATTAATTTAATTTATATTTTCTTTTCGTAATATAATGAACTTTTTTATAATATTAAATTAAATATAAATAATAATAATAATAATAATAACAATAATAATAATTATTATTATTATTATTATTATCATCATCATTATTTTTCTCACATTTATATCCCAACATTTACAACATTAATGACTTCTCGCGACATTTTTTCAACAATGAAACTAAACAAAAAAAAAAATAAATAAAAATAAATTTTATTTAAAAATAAAAAAAAGAAAGAACGATTTATCATCGGAAAATTTAAGCAAATAATACGTAATAATAATAATAATAATAATAATAATAATAATAATAGTTAATAAATTTTATTTTTTTCGCACGTAAATTTTTTTTCTTATTTTCCAAAAAAAAAAAAAAAGAAAATTACGTTAGGGTAAAGATTTACGTACAACAAAAAAGATTTAACGCGGTCTCAAAGGGGAAAAATTTAAGAAAAATTTTAGGTGAGGTTAGTCGGAAAATATATTTCGTACGTGTGATGACGTTTCCGTTTCCGTTTCCTTTTCCCAAAAAAAAAAAAAAATAAAATCTCTCATCATCGTTAATTATAACGAATTAAAGTAAAATAATTGCAATTCACGTCCGAAATGTTTATCCCTATTAAATAAATTTTTTGTCTTTCTCTCCAGATAAAATAAGGCAGAATCCGTACACAAACTTTTTCCCATTTTATTATAATCTTTACTTTTCTAATTAAGGTCGGAAAATCTTTTTAAAAAGAAAACGAAAAAAACAATGAAAGGGATGATGAAAGAATCTGGGGGGGAGGGGGAAAAACCGTTAAGATTTTTTTTTTTGTCTTCGTGCGAGACAAAAGAATCGTCAATAATAAAATTATGTATAAAAAAAAAAAAAAGAAAATCATTTCCAACTTTTCTTTTTTACCTTCAAGTCTTATCAAGAGAATAATAATAATAATAATCATCTTTTGTTACGTTTTTCATTTCGATTTAAATTATTAGTCTTTTTATCATGAAATGATAATAATAATCGTATTTATATTCATACGCACACGCACACGCACAAGCACATTTTACTTTTCATCGATTGTCAAATAACTAAACATTTTTTTTTCCCTTCAAATCTTCTTTCGAAAAATAATCGTATAAAATCAAACGGTTATTATTATCATCATCATTATTATTATTATCTTTGTCATTGTTTTTTTCTCTTATTGGCATTATTGGATTTCCTTAACTAAATTTATAACATCAAAAAAAAGGAAAACAACCAACAACTCCCACCATCAGATATTATTATTTTCTTTCCATTTTCTTTCCATTTTCTTTCCTTTTCCTTTTTCCTTTTTTTTTTCGTAAAACATAAAATTTAAGAAAATTAAATTTGAAACTATTTTCAAATTTTTCAAGTTATAAATTCGAAACTTTTTTTGCCTCAGGGACGCACGCACGCACGCACACTCATACTCACATATATATGTTTTATTATTTTCTTTTTCCGTTATACGACAAGATAATTCGTTGATCTATGAGTTATATGTTTAGTTAATTGGAAAATTTTTTTAATAAAACGAAAAACCGAACGTGATTGTTATTTGCAATCGATTTATCATTATTATTATTATTACTTAAATTTGTCTTGGAACAATATTAAAATAATTCATTTTTCTGTCTTTAATGTAGAGAAAACAAAAAAAAAAAAAATACCCGGGAAAACGACAAAAAAAAATTTATAAGAAAAAGTAAAAAAAAAAAAAAAAAAAAAAAGTAATTTATTGAACTATTTCCGGTTGGTAACTTTGATAAAATATTTTTTTTAAAAATTTTCTTTTTTTTTTGTTTTTTTTTTTTTTCTAATGATTTATGTGTGACTAAAAAATGTAACAAAAATAAAAGAAAAAAAAAAGAAAAAAAACCGAAGAAGAAGAGAAGAAGAAGAAAAAAAGAAAAAAGGAAAATTTTCTTTTTCCCCCCATAGACGATTAAAAAAAAAAATTAAGTTAAATAAACACCGCGGATTAATATTAATAATATTCCCATCTCTCTCTTTCTCTTTCTCTCTCTTATCCGTTTTTTTTTTTGTAAACAATTAACGTGTCATCAGAATAAAATAACAAAAACGCTAAACCCTCTTCTTTGTAAAAGATTATAAAAGATGATGTAACTAACTGATGTCTGACATGTTTTACCTTTAAAATTTCACTGTCAAATTTTTTTTTTTTAAATTAAAACGAATACGATACGAAGCATCCGATATTTTATTATTAATAATATTCATTCCTGTTCTTGTCATTTAATCGAAAACAAATATAAAAAAAAACATTTTCTATTTAAATATAAAAATTTATTTTTATTATAAGGACGACGACGACGACGACGTTAGTTATTAAAGAAAATTTTTTTTTTTTTAAATGATGGCTTATGAAAATCTTGTCATGTTTAATTCATCATAAATAAACCCCCCATTTCCCATTCCCTTTCCCTCCCCTAAAAAAAACTTTTAGTAAAATTACGTACTTTTTTACCTTTTCTTTGGAGGGGGGAAAAAAAATAACTTTCTATAAATCTTTTTTTTTATTAAATGACGAAATGATTGAGACATTGATTTATTACAACAACAACAAAACCTGGAAAATTTTTTTCTTTAGATTTATTTAACATTAAAAAGATGCTGCAGAAGAAGAAGAAGAAGAAGAAAAAATTTTACTTTCCCATCATAGTCTCTAAGTAATAATAATAATAATTTTTTTTGTTCACGATTCAATAAAAAAAAAACTTTTTTTTTAAGTAAAAACTATTCGTATCCATATTAAGCTATTGATTTTCCTTTTTTTTTCCTTTTTTTTCCTTTTTCAAACATATTCAACTCAAATCCTAACAGAATCCAAAAAGAAAAAAATAAATAAAAGAACGAACGTCATTTTTTTTTTTTTGAATGAATTTCAAATGATGTGAAACCGAGAATGAAAACCGTACAAAAAAAAAGAAAATTTTTTTTTTCTTTTTTTAATAAATAAATAAATAAAATTTTCTTTTTTTATGAAACCATCTTGAATCATCGACTCCTTTTCCATCTTTAGACAGGTAAAAATTTTTTCACCTGTGG
>NW_002987120.1:0-1127 GCF_000006295.1 Pediculus humanus corporis
GTTAAAACACGTTGTTTGTATTTTATATTCGTTTGTTTTTTTACAGTTTTCTAAGACTCAATAAAAACCTTCTGCTCCAACAAACAACAAGACAATTTTTAAATAAATTTAATTAATAAAGCTTCGTAAAAAACAAACGCGAAATGTAAAAAGCTTTAAAAAAAAAAAAATTTCAGACGTAAAATTTTATTATTTATGTACATTATTATTTACAACGTCATTTATTTATTTATTTTAATAATTTATTTATCGAAAGCAAATAATTATAGCGCTATAATAATAATAATAAAAAGAAAACGTCACAAAACAAAATATTCTTACGTACGTACGTACTTGGTAATAAAAAATTTTGTTTTTGTTTTTTTTTTTTTAATTTTATCGGATTTTTTTTTAATTTTTATTTTTTTTCTGAAAATAAAAAAGAAAAAGAATTATTCGACAATTATACAAACGTACAAACGAACGAACAAACAAACAAAAAATAATTTTTTTATTTATAATGATTTTCAGGTACGCGAAAAAAAAAACTTTGCTCCTTTTTTTAATCCGTTTCACGGTCATCTTGATAAAACCTAAATAAATGATCCTACATTTGTATTTATCAAACCTGATAATGATAATGATAATGATAATGAATAATGATAATGTTAATAATAATAATAATAATAATATTTTTTTTTACAATAATAAATTCGATTAAATAAAAAAAAAAATTAATTCATTTCAAACATTTTTTGTAACTTTAATCCGATTTTTTTCTTTTTTTTAAATCAAAAAGGTTCTCGAAACCTTTTTCACCCCCCCTCTCTTCTCTTTCCCGCCCCTTCCTCCCTCTCGCTCACCATTTTACTTCCAGCAAACAACTTTTAATAACTCTTCTTTATTTAAAAGCGAAAAAATCTTTTTTTTTTCGTGGAAAACCACTTGTTGATCATGAGTTTAATTGAAATATTAATTGGTTAACGAGTTAATGAATGAAAAATCTTTCGACTCCAATTTTTCTTCTGCTTTTTTTCTTCTCGCTTAATTAATTATTACAACCTTTTACCATTTTCTATTTTAAATTAATTTGTCTATCGATTCAATAATAATAATAATAATAAATCCCACGTTTTTAACACGATATA
>NW_002987120.1:2102-3174 GCF_000006295.1 Pediculus humanus corporis
TTTTTAAAAAACCTCAACATTTGAAATTATTAAAAATTCCCACACAAAAATTATTTCACGTCCGTTAACACTAAATATTTTTGAGTAACCGTTACAAATACAACAACAAAAATTATTTTCGAACGGGATTTTTAAATTTTCTTTCCTTTTCCTTTTTTTTAATCCTCGTTTGTAATTACGGAAAAAAATCACGTGGTCAATATTTGACCGTATCATTGTTAACACAAATCGTGATAACATCTGCTATCATAATATAAAAAAAATAGTGATAAAAAATTAAAATTTTTTTTTTTAAAATTGTGCAAATTCATATATATTTAACGTTTGTTTGTATTTTACATCCGTTGAAATTGACCCCCGGATGTGACGTCAGCACAACACAATTCTCAACCTTAAATTTTTTTTTTTTATTTACGTTTTGTTAAATAGATTAAGGCACCGGATTTAGTAATAAAATTTATTTAATTTTTTGTATACATAAATATATATTAAAAACATAATTGACGTAAACGATCACGTGGTACGAAATTATTAATAAAATTTTTTGGTTTTTTTTTTTTAAAATGTAGAGTAAAAGAAAATTAAAATGGTTTCGATCATCGATGCGATAAAAAAAAAAAATTTAATTTTTATAATTTTAATTATTTAATGACCCTCAACAACAACTTCCGGTTATGATAACCTTTGATAATTTGCAACGGTTTTTTTTTTATAAACAAAATTAACGGTTTTAACAAAAAAAAATGAAAAAAATGAAACCTTTGTTATTGTAAAAAAAAAAATTAAAAAATAATTTGTTTAATTTTATTGCCAACTTAAAAAAATTTTAATAATTAAAATTATAAATAAAGAAAAAGAAAAGTCAGTTCAATAAGTTTTCTTTCATTTTTTTCTTTTTTTTTAATATTATTATTTATTTAAACAATAAAAAAAAGGAGAAGAGAGAAAAGGAAATAAGGAGTGAGAAAAAGTAAATTTCATTTCGCATCATCTGTTAGTAACAGTTTTATAATTACTAAATTTAAAAATAAAAAAAAACTAATAATAATAATAATAATAATAATAATTTTTT
>NW_002987120.1:3348-4126 GCF_000006295.1 Pediculus humanus corporis
CATATTTTTTTTCTCTCTCTCACACGCACACACGCACCATAAATAAAAAAAACCGTCAACTGATTTAAATTCAGGCACATCAATTATTTATTTCATGACATGTTCAACATTCACGCAACGAAAAACAAAAAAAAACAAAAAATTTATTTAATTAATTTTCTGTGAGATTTTGTTTTTTGTTCGAATCCCGCCTCGTTTTTCTTTTTCCTTTTTCAGGGCCCTTGAACTCTGAGTTATTTTTCAAGGTAGTAATACGATAAATAAATAAATATCATCATCATCATCATCATTACCATTAGTATTATTACGGTTATTTTTGAATTTAAACGGTAAACTAAAAAAATAATAAAAATATTTTTAAAAATTTGACTGATTTGTTTCGCTTATAAAAATTAAATTTGAAATCATGTCAATTTAAAAAAAATAAAATCGAATTTCAACGAATTTCGAAACCGGAAATAGTCGTCGTAATTATTTTCTCATATACTACTTCCTTCCGATTTCTGGATACCGTTTATTCCAGATTTTAAAAACGTTTGAAAAACGATTCAATAATAAAAAAATTTTTGATGTTTACTAAAACTAAAAAAAAAAATTTGCCGCCGTCATTTTTTATTTTTTCCGCCGCCGCCATTCTTATTTATTTAAAAAAATAAATTTTTCGTAAAAAAAATGGATTTTTTTTTTGTAACGTGATAATAATATTTTCTATTTACATAATTAAAAATTAATTATTTATTCTTTTTCCTAAATAATAATAATAACAATAACTTTCATT
>NW_002987120.1:4645-23708 GCF_000006295.1 Pediculus humanus corporis
AAAACAATAAAAACAAACAAAAAAAATTTTTTCGTGTGTTCGTACGTCATCGTACCTGACTATCGTTATCATTCAAAATTTCAACGATAGGCTGATGGTAATAATAATAATAATAGAAGTCTCGTATAGGGGTCATACCTGATGAAAGTTTACCAACCGAAAAAAAAAAAAACAGGTTGATGTTGTGCGCGTGTTGTGCATCGCAGGCATGAAAAATTTTTTTTTCAAATGCTGACAATAATTTAAAGTCCTTGAGCTAGATACCAAATGTTATTTTTTTTTTTTTTCGAAACGATTACATTCATTAGGATTTTATAGCAATTATTATTATTATTATTATTACTATTTTGCGGTGAATTAAGTAAAGTCAATAACAATGGTCATAAATACAAAAAAAAAATTAAGTTTTTTTTTTATTTCAAACGAACGCAAATCGTAATTCTTTTTTTTTTTTTTTTTAATATTATTTAAATCCGTTTTGAAAACAAAACAAAAAAAAATTTTTTGCTGCCGTTAAATGTATCAGATAACATACATACATATTTTATGCTGCGATTCATTGATTATTTATGTTTACACAAACCGCCCTTTTCGGTTATCCAATTAAGAAATCATTTTTTAAAAAAAATTAATTCGGTTAAAAAGAAAAAATGATTACTATTATTATTATTATTATTATTATTATTATGTTGCAAATTACACGTGGTCAATTTTTAACCGCCACCATTATTATTATCATTATTATTATTTAAACCGTAAACATATATACGTGTAAAAGATATTATTCGATTTTTCGTTGCTTTTTTCCATTATTACTATTATTATTATTATTATTCGCGCGTGAAATAAAAAAAAAAAATTTATTTCCATCGTTAAACAATTACCGTCGCCATTTTTTTTTTGTTTTGTTACAACGGTGGAATCAAACCAAACCGGAAATACTCAATGAACCATTTCCTTTTCATCATTTAACGAGCTCTTTTTTTTTTTTTGACAAAATTATGTTTTTTTTTTGTTTGCGGACGTTTTTTTTTTTTTTATCGAATTCGTGGTTTGATTTTGAGGGTATGATAATGATAATAATGATGATGATGATGATAATAATAATAATGATAGAAATAAATAAAAACCTCACGTGAATTTGTTCAATAAGATACTTTTTAATTTTTACAACGATTTTAATCGAATAGAATTTAAAATTTTATAAGAAAGAGAGAAAAAAAATTTCCCGCTCAAATTCAAATTAATAAAAAGGAAAGAAAGGAAAAAAGGAAAAATACGTTAGCGAATATCATTCATTTAATTTACGGTCCTGAAAGTTTAAATAAACCCGACGAAAAATATTTAAAAAAAAAAAAAATTTTTAACTTTTCATTCAGTTTTTAAAAACTTTTAATTGCCACTCGAATTATTTCGACATTAAAAATGGAAAATTTTAAGTTTCGCACTTTTCCTTTTTCGTATCGAACGTTAAAAAAAATTCCCCCTCCCCACCCCTCATTCTACTATTATTATTATTATTTTTTACCTTAAAGGTATTTAATACGTAATTTTGTATTTTTCCTTTGACGAAACCAACGAAAAAAAAAAAAAACAAGAATTTTTAAAGAGCCAAACGATCGTAGTAGTAATAATAATAATAATAATATTAAAATAAATTTTAACGACAAAAGATTCACTCGATAGAATTATATATATATTAATTGTCGACCTGAGGATATGATAATAATAATAATAATAACATTTATTCGATTTGGCAAATACCAACCTCACGTTATTTGTTTGTTGTTGTTGTTATTTTTATTTTGGTTGTTGCGTAAAAAAAAAAAAAAAAAATTTATTACGAAAAAAAAAATCCGATCATCGCGAAAATTTATTATTATTATTATTATTATTATTGTTTAATGTTTTATTTTTAGGTTACGGGAAAAAAAATTATTAATAATAATAATAATGATAATGATGATGATAAAACGCGAATCGTTTATGAGACAAAATTTCTAGAACATTTTTTTCTTTTTTTTTTACGTATTAATAAAAATTTATTAAATAATTTCAATAGAGAGAGAGAAAAAGAGAGAAGGTGAGAGAGAGATGAAAAATTGGCATGTTGTTATTTTGTCACATATATAAATATTTTGTTTTTTTTTTTCCGTAGATTTTATTAACTAATTATCTAAATGAAAAATGATAATAATATTAAAACTTTGCCAAAAATAAAAATAAAAATTTCGAGATGAAAGAAATAAACAAAAAATTTGTACGGAACGACATTATTATTATTATTATTATTATTATTATTATTATTATTATTATTATTTAAATAAAATAACGAAAATTTTCTTTTCGAATAGAAAAAAAAAACAAAATGGCGTCAAATAATCGAATCGAAGTAAAAAAAAAATCGTTTTATTAAATCGATTTGAAAAAAAAGAGAATTTTTATTATTATTATTACTTTTTTAATTACGTAATTAATTAATAATTTTCTAAAAAGTGTTTGTTTGATATTTAAAAAATTTTCGGGTTATTAATGTTACATATTTATTACGGTAATAATTTTTTTTTTCAAATTTTCACGTTTCTTCGTTTAAAAAAAAAGGACAAAAAAGTTTTTTTTATTTTGTGGGTTAATAGTTAAGGTCAAGGATTTCTAGTAGTAACTTTTATTTATTTATTTAAAAACGAAATATATATATATATTAATAATGATAATAATAATAAATTTTTTTTATTTATATATTTTTAGTTCGTGTTACTATCATCATTATCATTTCGGGAGGAAAAAAAAAAAGGGAAAAAAGAAAAAATTAGAAAAAGGTCAAAATATGACATTTAAAAGAAAAGAAAAAAAAAGATTTTCTTTTTTTTTTTTTATTTTATTGGAAAAAGGAAAAATTGCCTCGGAAAAAAAGCAGAAGAAATTTTTTTTTTTTTTTAAATCTCAAGAGAGCGATAGATAAAGTGATACGTAAGGATGATGTTCCTGCTGCTGCATTGAATTTGGCCGAAGGAAGACGGGGAGGAAGAGGAGGGTGAAAATCAAAAAGGGAGGAGGGAAAGGGAAGGCGTGAGGTAAGAAAAAAAAACATTTTTAAATCCCCAAAAGGGTTTAAATGGTTTTCATCCCCCTAAGGCCCACTAGAAATCACTTGAATTATGGTTGACCAGTTAACTTGAGCAATTTTTTTTTTTTTTTATTTACAAGAAAGATTTAAATTATGAGAAAAAAATCTTTAAAAAAAAAAAAGAGGATTAACTTAACCTTTAACCTTTTTCGTTTGTTTATAATCGAATTCGTATCGGAATAAATTTTATATATTCACTCAGAAATTCGAATGCGACGATACATTTAAATACTCCCTTTCTCTTTCTCTTTCTAACAAATAACGAATTAACGGTTAAAAAAATTTTTTCTTACCTGTATTGTATTCCAAGAAGTTCTTGTATCGTCGGATTATTCGGCCAATCGTCGTTATTAACCAATTTGACAACACCGTTCCTTATAAATTTTCTTCCAGGTTTTGTTGCAAATACGTATTCGTATAATTGTTTAAAATCATCGTGTGGCGGTTGTTGTTCTTCTTTCCCCGCCGTCGACGACGATGAATATTTCGATGCTTTACTACCACCATTACCAACAATTTCTTGTTGTTGTTGTTGGGATGCACCGCTACCACCGCTTCCACCTTGCACTAAAACGGAACCGCCACCACCACTTTCTTTCGAAACGTTGCCTTTTAATAAAAATCTTCTTTGAAATGCGTTATAAGCACCACCGGGTCCATCCGCGGACGTATTATATTTAATTATCGCGTGACTCGGTAAAAAATGTTGACGGGTTATACCCATATCCGTTTGTAAATCAACAACTAGGATAAGGGTCAGCATGACAAATATCATGCTTATACTTATCATGACCCTTTCCTTTAATTTCATTTTAGTGAGCATCATTTTTATTATTATTATTAATATTATTTACGAATCGAAAAAGAAAAAAAAAAAACACAACCCGATGATGATTACACGTTAAGAATGTGTGAGCTCGAATGTATTTGATTGAATATAGGTCGTCGATACGACGAACTCTGATTTTAATGTAAAATCGCCTAATTTTTGCTTACTTAAAAATATCCCCGCTTTTATATACTCAATTATTATTATTATTATTAGTATTATTTATCTTTGTTGATATTTAGAAACGGTTTCGCACGAGAAAACTTTTTCTAATTTTTTTTTATTAAATTCAGTCATTTTTTTTTCAATAAAGAAACTTTTCGATTATTTTATGTATTTTCACATGGAATTACACATACATACATTTCGTTTATTTTATTACGTTTTTTTTTATTTTTATCACGCGAGTGATAACGATGACGTAAGTGACGATGATGATGATGATAATTTTTTAAAAGTAAAATCACATCGATAAATTTTCCACGTCATTTTTTTTTATAATTTTTTCTCCATCGCTTTTTTAATAAATTCCAAATTTTTTTTTTTTTGGCGGGAAAGGTTGGAATCAAATCGATATCCGGTTTTAATATTTAATATAAATATTTTTCAAAACCGGAAATTCAAAGCGACTGCGTCAGGTATATCATCTGTAACAAAAAAAAAAAAAACCAAAATAAATTAGAAAATATTTTTTTTTTAAAATAAATTTTGTTCTACTTTTTCACATGTTAAAAAAAAAAATTTATAATTATTTAATAATATTATTTACTATTATTATTATTATTTTTGAGTTCGCCCGACAAAAAAAATTGCCGAAATGATAATAATAATAATAATAATAATGAAAAATAAAAAACAATAAATATTTTTTTACTTTTCCTTTTACTTTTTGTTTGTTTGTCGTATTCAATTACAAAATTTTATTTATTTATTTATTTATTTATTGTGTCTCGTGGATTTTATTTATTTAAACTTTTTTTTTTAAATAAAAAAAAACTATTTTTCAAGGTATTATTTTAAGTATAAACACACAATGGAAACATACAACCTTTGAATGTATAAAATCGTTAAAAAAAAGAAGAAATTATGATTAAACGTCGAATAATGAGATGGGATTTTTTTTATACAAACAATAATTACAATGCAAAAATAAAATCAAATAATCGATATCAGATAGAAAATGAAAACCGGAAAAAAGGAAGGAAGTCGTTGTAAAAAAAAAAAAAAAATGAGTAATAATAATAATAATAAAACAATAAAACGCTTAAACGCTAGTCAGGTAGACGTTATCGTGTAACATAAACTCTGAGAAATATAATAATAATAATAATAATAATAATAATTTAAATAACAAATTAATTTTTTTTTTTTTTTGAAAAATATTCACACGAAAGCTACGATTATGGTTATGATTACCACGATGATGATGATGATGACGCTGATATAATAATAATAATAATAGTTGGCAAGTCATTAATTTTAATATATAGAAGAAAGAAATTTTTTTTATTTTTTTTATTTTTCTCTCTTTCCCCTTTTCCCCTCCTCTCCTCCTCCTTTTTTCAATTTTTTCATTAACGTCAAATGATGTCATTGAAAGTCAAATATTTATTATTGTTGTTGTTATTATTATCATTTTGAAAAAGCAGACGCCAAAAAAAATAAATAAATAATACGATGAACCAATAAAAGTTTTGCCAAGAAATAAAACAAAAAGAAGGGCGAACGTAAAAATCGTTGGACGAAAAATAATTCAAAGGAAAATTTTTTTTTAAACAAATAGATAAATTTATTTAATTGTTTAAATAATTAAATCCATTTACGAAATTATTATTTATTTAAAGAAAGAAAACAATAAAAATGTTAACAATTGTGTGGTAATTTCAACTCGCACAAACAAAATCTAAATTTCTGACCGTTTTTTAATCAATCAATCTTTTCTTACTGATTTCTATTCTTTGTTTTAAAAAAAAAAAACGCAAAATTTTTATTTAAATTTACTTAAAAGAAAAAGTTTTAAATCTTTAAATTATCGTTTTAATAAAAAAAATTATTAATCCAATAAATAATAAAAATTTTAATCCGTTAATCCCTTTCAAGATATCCGTTAATTCATTTATTAATTATTCGCACAAAATAATTTTATGCCACCAAATTCGTTGATTCCGAACCTGGTTTTGACTTTAGGCCTACGTCATCAACAAATACTCATCGTGGAATTAGTGTCGATCAATCAACACAAACATCATCATTATCGTCAGAATCTAATCCTTAAAACTGATGTAAATTAATTTTAAAAAATCGTACCGGTGAGAAAAATCAAAACAACAGCCAAAAAACCCCCTTCCCCTCAAAAAAAAAATTTGGCGAAATTCGTAGAGGTTGTAAAAAGGAAAATAATTTCGGGAAAATCGAGACTCATATAACAGCAATCGCCAAAAAGCAATTCCGAGAGGGTTTTTTTTTGGAAAAATAAGGCGTACCGGAAATAGCTTTCCACGGTCCGTCCCACTTTCACATAAAAATATCGATTCGATTTATATACTCTTGAGCAATCGATAAAATGAATGCTGGAAAAAAATTCTGTTGATTATGAAAGACTCGTCACAAAGTGCAAAAGTTCAAATTTAATAATAATAATAATAATAAATATCAATTATTTGTGGGTGAGGGGGAAACGGATATTAATAATAATAAAATTACAATTTAGAAAAAGGAAAAAAAAAATTGAAACTAGTTTTCCATCCACGATACGTATGCCGTGAAAACTTTCAATTTTAATATATATATAAACTCTCACTTTTATTCACATTAAATTTAAAAAAAAAATTTTCTTTTCTTTTATTTTGGCGCCAAAAATTCAAAAAAAAACCGTTTTTCGTTTAAAATAAATATTATTTATTAAAAAAAAAACCGTACACGGATTTAGTTTAATAATATCCCATTATGTAAAAAATAAATTACCTAATGAGAAGAAGAAGAAAGTTTCTTTTTTTTTTAATACACCTATATATATTTTTTTTCTCATACTTTTAACAGATATCATTATCATTATTATTATTATTATTATTATTATTATTATTATTATTATTATTATTATTATTATTATTATTACGGTATAAAATTACTTTTTCGATAAAAAAAATATATGTATATGTATATGTATTGGATATTATTCAAATGCGAATTTAAAAATTTTTTTTTTCTTTTTATTCTTTTCGTAACAGTAATTTTTATTACCGTTATTTTATTTTTATTACTCGATTAATAAAAATAAAATCCACAAACGTTAATCTTATTAACAGTCTCTAATAACTGGGATTAATTAAAAAAATTTTTTTTTTTTAATTTATTTAAAAAATAAATCAGATCACACGAGTTCAAAAAAAAAAAAAAAAAAAATTTTTTACACATAAAATTATACATTCCGTTAATTCCGTACGCACAAATTAATTAAACTTATTAACCTTTTCACCTTTTAAAACTCTCCAATTCAAAATTTTTTTATTTATCCCTCCTCCCCCCCCCAAAAAAAACGGTAATGACGCTTAACTAATAAATTTTATTACTATTATTATTCACCGTCGTGTGATTCGATGTATAAATTATTTACAAATTTTAATAAATTTTACAAATAAATAAATAAAATAGTTTTAGTATAAATTAAATAAATAGTAAAAAAAAAACAATTCAATAAGATTTTTCGAGGTCAATAACCTTAATTCACTTTCGTTTGATTAGAGTCAGCTGGCGGATGTACCGACCGACCGACCGACACGACAACTTCTCTTAAATCGACTTGATTTGAGACTTAAATAAAATATAATATACTATTACTAATAATATAAATGAATGAATCGCATCATCATTATCATCATTATCATTTAAAACGATAAGAATGACGATGATGATGATGATAATTAAACAAAAATGAAAATTCTCCTCCTCGATGAATAATATTATTTTACATTGGAAAAATTTTTTCATACTTTTCAATATGACGTCATTTGTAAAATTTTTTGTTTTTTCTATTTTTAAATATAATTATATTAATTAATGACGTCACGGGTATTTGAGAAGAATTTAATTTTTATTTTTATTATTGAAAAAATGACGATTTCAAAGAGAGAGAAAAAAAAAATGAGGAAACGAGAATTGCCAACGGGAATAAATGATTCGCACAAAACAATTTCTTCGTTTATTACGCTCGCACACGCACACACGCACACACGCACACACGCACACGCACAATGTTAAAAGTTTTTTTTTAAATTTCTTTAGTTCAATAGGATTTTTGAGTAATTAATCGTCCTACTTATATTA
The DNA here is from genome assembly GCF_000006295.1 of Pediculus humanus corporis. Lineage (NCBI taxonomy): Eukaryota > Metazoa > Arthropoda > Insecta > Psocodea > Pediculidae > Pediculus > Pediculus humanus. The sequence continues at coordinate 12,925 of NW_002987120.1, forward strand.
ATAACAGTTATTATTAAACATAATTTTTTTTTAGTAATATAATATATTTTTTCGAATACATTTTTAATTATGATAAATTAACAAAGACTAAAAAAAAGAAAATTTTTTTAGTTCTTTTATTAGTTTCGAGTTAATAAACTCAAAAGTAAAACTAAAAAATCAAAAAGTAGTTTTGTGTGGCAATAATAATAATACGTAGTCGTTACCATACAAAAAACAAATTTTTTTTTTTTTGATTTATTATAACTAACGGTACTAATTGTTTAGTTTTTAACATTCTTTTCTTTTATTTAAAAAAAAACAATAGGAAAAGGGCATTAGAAAATATTTGCCCCCCCTCAATTCTCCCTTCTCCTCCTCGTTTATTAACTAAATTTTTGTAATCAAATTTTTGTTGTTTTTTACATCCTAATGTCCGTAAAAAAAAAAAAAAAAAAAAAAAAAACTTCGTTCATCTTTAATATTTTACCTTCTACTATTATTTAGTACTCATCTTGTTAGCATCCCGAACGTTAAACTTTTTTTATTAATGTTACGCACACACACACCTAACAGTTTATTAAACATATACATGTAAAAATATTACACTTGGAAACCTATTTTTGTTTTTTTATCAAGTTGTCGTACAGGTTTTTTTTTTTTTTTTTTTTAAATTTCTTATAACCCGGTTAAAAACTTGTAATAATTTAAAATTTTTTTTTTAATTTTATTAGCATGCGATTAAATTTTTGTCCTTTAAAATTATTTATAACTTAACCTATTTATAAAAAAAAAAGTTGTTTTTAAATTAAAAAAATTTCACCGAGCTTTTTTATATAATAAAAAAAATTTTAATTAATTTAAATAATCGTCATAAGCACACGCGCACACCCGCTCACACTGGAATCGATTATTACCGATGAGGAAAATGGCAAAAAAAAAAAAAATTAAAGTTTTTCTTACAAATCTCCCTTCGCGTTACGTAATTTTTTTTTTTTTTGTTATTGACTTAAATTTAAAACGGAAGTGCCGACATATTGTTTTTTTTTTTTAAATAATAATCATTTGAAATTATTACGTGTCGTATTTAATAAAAATGATCAAGTTATGTAAATAATATTTATTAATTAATCTTAATTTAAAAAAAGTAGGTAAGAAAAAAAAAATTTTTTTTTTGTTATGAAAAAGAATAATTACGTTTTATGTATTATTTCCGGTTTTTTTTATTAAACGTTATAATTAAATTTTAAAAAAATATCAAAAAGGGATTTCGTCGTAGAATAATAATAGTAATAATAATAATATAATAATAATATATAATCTATTAAATATTTCCTAATTTTTTTTTTTTTAATCGTAAATTTCTTTTACGTGATTTTAAACGTGTGAAAACATTTTTTTTTTTGCTCTTCTGTACAAAAAAAATTGTTCTCGTCGCACGTTTTAAAAAATTTTTGATAATAATAATAATAATAATAATAATAATAATAATAATAATAATAATAATAATAATAATAATAATGATAATGATTATGATGATGATAATAATAATAATCTAAACGAAAAAATAAAAAAAAATTAAAAGAAGTTAAATTTTTTAAAATCGTTTTTTTTTTTTTTTAAATCTTTTTCACCCCCTTTTTTTTTTAATAATCTAATATCTTTTTTTTTTCAAAAGGGAAACAAACAAACAGACAAACAAACAAACAGTTTGTAAATGCAACAGGAAAAAGATTTAGATAAATTAATAAGAAAAAAGAAAAAAAAGGGGGAAGTTGATATCGGGTGAGATTTATTTACGCTTTCTAAAAACTTTTTGTCACGCTTCATGATTTTTAGCCTTTCTCATATCATCGTCATTATTATTATTAATTATTTAAAATAAGAATTAAAATTTAAATAAAAATTTTAAGTTTTTTTTTTGTTTTTCTCTCGATATTCATCTTGTTGCCCTATAAAAAAATCACGAATAAAAAAAAAAAATTTTTATTATTACGACATAAAATTCAAAATTTAGGATAAGGTCAAGTTCGTAAATAATATTATTATTATGTAAATTTATTTATTTAATTTTATCATTATTATTATCGACGATATTATTAAAAAAATTATAAATTTTATACTTTCACTTAAAAAAACGAGAGAGAGAGAGAGAGAGAGAGATAAAAAAAATTAACGAAATAAATTATTTAAAATAAAACCGCAAAAGGTAAAAAAAAAAAAAAAAAAAATTTCGCCACATTTTTTGTGGCCGTTTTCAAGTGAAAATTTTCTGTTAAAAAATTAACACGCGCACATGTATACGTACAAAGATCTTACAGAGTAAATCCAACCTTTAAAATAATTAATAATTACCCGTAGAGAAATAATAATAATAATAATAATATTTATCGGAAGTTGAATTTTTTTCTCTCTTACTTCGTCCCATGTCATTAAAAAAATTAAATCGAAAAATTAAAGTGAAAAGTTTTTTTTTTATTAAATATATATCACAAGGTAAAAATAAATTATTACCCGGGTAATAAAATCATTAATTAACGATTTTGATATTAATTTTAATATGTTTATGTACATAAATAAATTCAAAGTGAAATTTTTTTTAATAGGTTAATTTAAAATGACGGATAAAAGTCAAAAAAAAAAAATTTTTTTTTAGCGTAATTAAAAAATGATTTGCTTTAAGTTTCGTTTAAAAATAATTTTTAAAAAAAAGGGAAGAAGGAGGGGAGGAGTAGAGGGATGGAGAGAAGGAAGGAGAGGTGGAGGGATACAGAGGAAGGAGGAGATTTCGTTTTAATATTTTAAAATAATAATAACAAACGCATGTGAATTTTTTATTTAAATAATATTTTTCGATATAATTAATTTCGACAAGATTATAAAGGGGGAGAAAAGGGGAAAGAAGGAAGGGTGGCATTAATTAAAATATCGATGGGGGGTTAAATATAGGTGAATGAATTTTAAAAAAATTTTTTTTTTTTTTTTTTTTTAAAATAAACAAACACTAAAAACGAATAAAATTTTAATAAAATAAAATTTATTTTATTTTATTTTCAGACGGAGCGTTTTCAATTGTTCATCGTGAAGATAATAATAATAATAATATTTTTTTTTAAATAAATTATAAACGCATTCAAACAGTTTTGAAATTCGTATCGTCTTTTTTAATATACGTCGTTCATTACGCGAAAAAAAACGTTATTTAATTTGAAACACTTGAAACTATGTAAACAAACGAAAAAAAAAAATGGAAACAATGAGTGAAAACAATACAAAAAAAAAAAATTTTTTTGCTTTAAGAAGTGTGATGATGACAATATCGTTGTCGATTTAATTAACGAACAAACAAACAGGCTAAAAAAAAATTTTTTTTCAGCTTTTCATCAAGACAACGTGGCTTTAAAAAAAAAGGTTTCAAATCGTATATTAATACGAATCACATTAATTATTATTATTATTATTATTATTATTATTACAAACGAACGTTTTTACCTTTGGAGAGAGGGAGGGGGAGGAGGAATTAATTTTATAACATCAATCGTTGACGAGTAAGAAAAGTTTATAAAAACTCAATTAATAAATAATAAAAAAAAAAAAATTTTAAGGACTTTGTGCCTTTCGATTTCCCCTCCCTCCCTCCGCCCCTGTACAATTTATTACCGTCAATTTAAATTACGCGAAACGGAACTCAAAAAAAAAAAAAAAAATGAAACGTAAATGAATAATAATAATAATCGTAGAGGCGGAAATTTTAATAATTTTTCTTTTTTTTTTTTTGTCGCGAGAAAAAAAAAATTGAATATAATAACAGTAATAATACAAGCACGCAACAGCGATTCCATAGAGTATATAAAACGTTTCCTAATATGCAATTAAATAAAAAAAATAAATTTAAAGTTTTGATGCATGAAAAAAAAAATAAAATTACATAAAAGAATTATTTTATTTTTAAATAGATCACAAACAGGATTTTATCACATAAATTTTATTTATTTTTTTGTTAAATAGTTAATAATAATATATTTTTTGATACGTGTATTATTATTATTATTATTAATAGTTTTTCCGACAGCAAAAACGGTTTCGAAAAAAAAAAATTATTAACATTGATTTAAATTAACGTTTAATTGAAAATAATTACATTAGAGAAAAATATCGATTTAAAAATTTATTTTAATTTTATTATTGCGTTTTATTCTTCGGGGGGCTGGGGAGGCGGAAGTGAATGAAAATTATATTTAAATCTCATTTGATTTTTTTTTTTTTAAATTATTACCGAAAAACATTTTTTTTTTTTTTCGAACGAAAATTAACACGTGCATCATTGTTATTTAAAACTTTAACTTAACCATTAACGCCTCGTTTTGTTTGTTTGTTCGTTTGTTTGTTTGTACGAATTTATATATATTTTTTCAAGGTTGTGCAGACGATGTCACACATCAAACAAGTTTTTTTTTTTTTTTTTTTTTAACTTTAATTTACGATTAAGTTTGTCATATTATTTCAAAATTTAACATTTTTATTTTTATTTTTTTTCAAACGAATGATTTTTTCCACCAAAATATTTAATAATAATAATAATAATTGCAAGAAAAAAATTTAAGCAGACGACAGTTAGATCAAGACTCCCAAAAAAAAATTTTATTTATTATTTTTATCAATTATCAAGAGAAACAAAATAAAAAAAAATTTAATTTTTGGCGCCGATACAAAAATAAAAACAATTCGGCGGTTAAACCATAAAGTAAACATTACGAAAGTTAATAATAATAATAATAATAATAAACCGTTAATGTTTATTTTTTGCATTTAGCATTTAGACTTTCGAATTTACACGGACGTTATTACCTTCTAACTAAAAAATTTATTCCCTGTTACAAAAAAAAGTGAAAACAAAGACAGAGAAAAAAACCGTTTTTGTAACGCGCTATATAACTTAAAATATTTAATGACTTCTCAAAGAGTGCCGGAAGTTTTACTTTAAAATGATTATTAAGGAAACAAAAAAACAAACAAACGAAAAACATTAAAAAAAAAGGAACGCTTTAAAAATTTTTTAAAAAAAACAATTAACGAGGTAACAGAACTGCTCAGATCAAAGTAATAATTTTTTTTTTCTTAGTACCTACGAGTACTAATAATGAAAATATTATTATTATTATCATTATTATTATTATTAATTTTACGTTGAATATTTATTAGATAATTTAATTATTTCCCATAAGTTACGATCCGATCGCACACACACACACAATATCGAAACAATTATAATACGTTTTAAAAGGAAAAAAAAAACGTTTACGATAATAATAATAATAACAATATTCTTATTGTTTTATGTTAACCGATCGTTAGATCTAGGAACATAAAACATAAAAAAAAAAACATAAAAAACAAAACAAAATTGAAAGCGAATTGTGAATTACGAATTATTATTAATATTATATCACACTTTCAAATTTTATTCTCACGTAATATTATTATAAATTTGGTTTATCGTCGTTTAACAACAAATTATCATTATTATCATTATTATTATTATTATTATTATATTTTTGTCGGTTTCTTTTGTTTCTAACAGTCGATTCACACACGTTTAAATGTTTCTCTTTTTTTTTTTTTACATAAAGAAAAATCTATTGTTTGAATCGAATGTTCAGATTATGTTTATAAATGTTTTTTTTTTTTTTATTCAAGGTAAATAAATTATAATTTAAATAATTAGGAGGGGGAGATGGATGTGCGACATTTTAAAATCTCTTTTCTATTTTAAAAATAATATTCTTTTCGTCTGCTTTCGTGACGTTTAAGTATTAATAATAATAATATTTACTTTCGAACAAAAAAAAATTTTCTTTTTACCGAAAATGGATGCAAAATATTGGACGTTTCCACGCGTTTTTTTATCTTGTCGCTTTAATTCATTTCAAAGGTCAATAGGTTATTATAAAATTATTTTTTTTATTAATAATAAATTAATATTCCACCTCCACCTCCTCCTCCTGCTTTTTTTCTCTTTTGCATAAATTTAAAAAAAAAATTTTTGCCGATTTGAATTTAAACTTTCACTTTCTTTTTATTCACGTCGTTTGCAAAGTGTCAGAATATTATTATACCAACATCTCGACAACCATATTTTATAATAAATAAAAATTATCATTATCATTATCATTATGATTAAACGTTATTTTGATTGTTAGTTTGTTTTTTCAATGTTTTATTACCTTTTATTTATAATTAGCAAATGTTTAAATAAAAAACAAATTTGGTATTAAAAAAAAAAAAAAAAATTCAACGGACTTTCACCTTTACGGTCTAATAATATATATATAAAATTTAAGTCCAACGAACAAGTTATTGACATAAACAAACAATGGGTCAAACTCATATCGGTTAAATATTTGTGTTTGTTTGTTTGTTGGATACCGTTTATAAAAACGATTATTTAATTTTTTTTTTTTTTGCAATTTTTCCTTTGATATTAATAATAAGTTATTGAAATAAATATCTCTCTCTCTCTCACTCGTCGTATCCTTTTATTATTTCGAAATTTTTTTTGGAATATGTTGTTGCGTTGTTGTTGTTGTTGTTGTTTTTCTTTCATTTTTGTGGTTTCTTCTTGCAAGAGTGAAAAAAAAATGTTTTAATTTTATTTTCTTACTTTAAAGTAATATGTGCCTTTAGGTTGTAAATTTTATTAAGTACTCGAATAAAAAAAAATTACGTAAGTTTTTTTTTTTGAATTCGACATAATTATGTTTTAAATTTTTGACTTTTTAACGGATTATTTTATTAAAAATCGATTATCTATTGTTTTTAATTTTTTTTTTTTGTAAACAATCTAACTCGTTAATAAAAATAAACATTTGCAAAATGTTTCGTCGCGACAAAAACATTAGAATGTTAATTTTTAAGCACAACAGGAAAATGGTTATTATCCAATTTCCTCCTCATGTTTGTTACATCTTTGTTGAGGAGACGACGACAAACACATGGACGCAAAAACAATTCGTTTGTTATAACTAAAAAAAAAATTTAATTATGTCAAAAATAAACTCGTTTTTTATTTTTAATCGCACGAATTTTGCTACAAAAAAAAAAACTCGTTTTCGCTATGAATCGTCATGTTTTTTTTGCCTTAAACAGACGACACAACTTTCTTTTCAATACGATTATCTTAAATATTTTTCTATACGAACGTAACGCAACGTGTAAAATTTTAAATTAATTATGTACTCTATTAAATAAATATTTATTCAAAGCAGAAGACGATTTTAATAATAAATTTAAATAATATTTGTTTAGATGTAAAACAATAAAACGTTTTTTTTTTTTTTCTTCTCAACATCTAAAAACTCTTTTAAATTATTTTTAACCCGAAAGAAAATTTTTTTTTACAAGTGTGTCACTAACGAATTATTATTATTTTAATATTTTGCCAATAAATTACGATTTAAAATATTTATTATTATTATTATTATTAAAAGTCGTCGTGTAAATAAAATGGCAATAATTATTTAAATCCATACGTGTAAGAAGAAAAAAAAAAGTAAAACTCGAGAATTTTTTTTTTATTACGTATTTATCCGGCATCGTTCGATTTTAAATTTTAACGTAAGATATTTATCATAACCGTAAGTTAACCATACGACGAATACGTCATATTAAAAAAAAAAATGTATATTTCGAGAAAATAAAAATAAATTTACGGATTATTTGATTCGTCGTGAAAATAATTCAAATTCTCATAAAAATAATTTTTTTTTTTTTAATGAGAGACGGAGAAGATAAAACAAACGCGGTTGCCTCACGTTAATTAATAATAATAATAATAATAATAATAATAATAATAATAATAATAATAATAATAATAATAATAATCAGAACAAACGTTAAAACAACATTGTTAGGTAAAAGATATATTTATTAAATTTTAGCGAGAAGAAGCAGAAACAATTAGAAAATATTTTAGCAAATACGACTACAAATTCATTTTATCATAGGTATTAATTATCATAGATGGTATAAAGAAAGATTTTGTTTTACATTTAATAATTAAAAACACACGACATTTATCGATTAATTACAGTAATAATTAATTAATTTTTTCAAAAAAAAATTATTACGTAATAATAATTTTAACGAATAATTTACGAAGAAAAAAAAAAGCGCAACAGGTTGCGTTCAAATTAAATTATAATTTTTTTCTCCTTACTTTTCTCTCTTTTTTTTCAAGAAGTTTCTCTCTCTCTCTCTCTTTTTATAAAATTTAATATGTAAAATATTTAATAGAATTTCTTATTTCTTTCGAGCTGTTGTGAATATAATAAAATAAAATTTAAAGTTTAAAAGAAAAAAAAAATTGGATGAAATTCAAAACAAAAATAGTTTTTTTTTTTTTTTACTATTACTACTACTTTATCATGTTTTATATTTACTTAACTTTTTTATACCTTTAACTATTTATGTATATTTGATAGTTTCCCCCTCCCCTGTTTGTTTGTCTGTTGTTCGAACCTTAGTGTTCTATAAAATTCATAAACCTTTTTTTTTATATAACAATAATAAAATATTTCGTTGTATTTTTTTTTAATAATTCAGAAAAAAATAAATAAATCCGTCGTATGGATTATTTATAAATAAATATTTATTATTATTAATAAATAATTAATTATTTATGTAAACCTATTTGTATCGATTGTTTCGAATTCAACAAACATATTTTTAAAAAATCTACTCGTGATTATTACTAATAATAAAATTATTATTATGATTAACTTATCGTTTTAATTTTTAATTTTTTTTTGTTAAATCTTTCCATTTCCGGTTTTATTTTTTTTTTTTTTTACTTTTGTAATACAAAAATTTATTAATTTATTATTATTAATTATAATACGTTGTTTGCAATGAATCATCGTAAATAAATAAATAAATAATAATAATTGTTTTTTATTAAAAAATAATTTTTAATAATGATTTTAACAAAGTTTGCAAAAATTATTGCTTTTGTTTTAATTTACAAAAAAAAAAAATTGTTGTTTGTATATGTTTTTTCGTGTTTGTTACAGTAAATTAATTTAAACAATTGTCAATGTCAAAATAATCGTCACAATAAAAAATTAAAAACAATTTCGTGCAACGCAACCAAAAAAAAAAATTAAAATTAAATTAAAATTTGGGTTTTATTTTTTTTTTGTTATGATAAAAATAATCGTATAATATATTGTACTATTTAAAAAATTTAAGTTTTTTTTTACCAAGTACTTCCGCTTTCTTTTTCCGTTCCGTTTCCGGGTTGTTTTTGCAAAAAAAATTAATTTTCCAACACATTCTGACAATTAAAATAATAATATCTCATTATTATCATTTTATTTTTTTTCCGGCGTCAATTAATTTCTAATTTAATTTTATATATATATCAATACGTATATTTTAACATTATTATTATTATTATTATTTGTTTGTTTCCCTCCTAGTTTATTGTATTTAAAAAAATTAATTAAATAATTATTTTAATTTTATTTTCATCGTCATTGTGTTTGTTCATTTTATTCAACTTTTAATTTCTTTTTACTAAAAAAAAAAAATTTATTTCGAAGCGAAAGTTTTCATTATATTATAATATATATAATGAGAAAATACGTGCGTGTGCGTGTGCGTGTGCGTGTGCGTGTGCGTTTTATCGTTAAAACAAACAAAAAATTATGCAAAAAAATTATAAAAAATGGAAAAAAAAATGATTGGCTTAATTAATTTCGCACATTTAAACTTGATTTTTTTATAGTTATATCAAAATGTCAGTAGATTATTTTAATATTATTATTATTATTAGTATAATAATAAAAATTTTGTATTAGTGACGTAAAGTTTTAATTCAAGAATACAGGTTTACAAAAAAAAGTAACAACACAAAAATAATTTTTTAATGTAAAATTAAAAAAAAAAAAATTTACATCATCGTTGATGATGACATTTAACAAACGCTGCTCATCTCGCGCGAATGTGTGACCTTAAAAAAAACTTTTTTCTTTCATTTTAAAAGGAAAAGTTCAATAATAATAATAATAATAATAATAATGTAAAATTTTTTTTAAAAACCGTTATACTTAAATTTTACCTTCCGATTCTTCATCAAACATTTTCATTAATAATGATATATTAAGGTTAAAGAAAAGAAAAGAGAAAAAGAAAATTTTAATTGCTTTAATGTAAAGTCCTAGAAAAAAGAAAATGATGATGATGATGATTTAAATAATTAAACAATTACAAAAAAAAATTTACTGTCGATTGACGCACGTCCACGGAAAATTAATGATAACAATTGATAAAATTCAAAATGTATGAATATCGATGAAAATTAATTAAATTAAATTAAATTAAATTTTTTTCGAATCGTTAAACGAAACGTGAAAAATTATGTATTTATTTATTTATTAAAAATAGATTTAATAGAAAAAGTTTTAATAACGGAAAAAAAATAAATAAAATAATTTGTCGTTAAAAAAATTAATTATATATTATTATTACTGTATTACGTCACTGAGACGAAAAAAAAAAAAAAATTTGTTTTCTAGAACGTTCAATATCAAAGTTCAACAAATTATTATTATTATTTTTTGTTTTATTGTTATGATGATGATAATGATAATAAAAAGAAGAAAAAATTGTTGGGGGTGGAAAATGAAAAGCTTCCCCGATTATTAAAAAATCATTGACGAGTTTTTTTTGTTAATGAAAAGAGAGAAAAAAGTTTTGTATAGGGTAAGAAAAAATTGAAAAGTTGCAAAGAAAAAAAAAATAATAAT
>NW_002987120.1:23728-30519 GCF_000006295.1 Pediculus humanus corporis
TAATAATAATAAAAAACATCTTCGAACTTGTGATAAGAAATATTAATGATAATAAAAACATTATTTTGACCCGCATGCAGGAGGTCTTCGTATAATTTTTTCAAGGCAAACTTCCTTAAAGGGCAAAAGAATAAAAAAAAAAAAAAAAAATTTATGTTACCCTATATCGAATGAATAAATAAGAAGAGGTGTTATTTCGTCAAAAAATTAATTGTGGGAGGAAGAGGTGGAGCGGAAGCGGGAAAGGGGAGGAGGTTAAGAGCAAAACAAAATATATTAATTAATATACATCGAAACAAGTCAAATTTGAAATTATTTTTTTAAAAAACCCGAAATTTTTTTTGCAATAAACGAATAAATGATTTAAATTGTTGTTAATTTAATTAAAAAATTATTATTAACAATTAAAATTTGTAAATAATAATAATAACAATAATTTAAACAAATTGTCCGCGATTTAAATGAGAAATGCCAAGAAATGATTCCGAAAAAAAAACTTTTTCTGGGGGGGGAGTTTTCGTTTTCTTTTCGTTTTTTTTTTCTTTAAATTTACGGTGGGCGGTAGCGGGGAGAAGGGTAGAGATGGGGAGGAGGAGTCGTCGTATTCGTTTTGTTTTCGTGTTTTTGAAACAAAAAAAAAGGGGGTTTTTCCCAATTTTTTTATTTTAAATTTAAATTTAAATTTTCAAAATTTGTTTTTTGTTTTTATTATTTTTTTTATTTTGAATAATTTACACCCTCGGGGATTTTTGAAATCAATTTTTTTTTTTTTTTGAACTTTTGTTTATTTAAATTTTATTTTTATTTATGTTGGTTGTTGATTGCTTTAAAAACATTGTTTTCATTTTCGAAAATTTTTGTTTTTGTTTTTTTTTTTTTATTTCTATATAACGATACTTCTTGTTCCCTCTGCTTCCCTCATTCATCCCCTCTCCTTAAACTTTTTCTTTCCCTTAAATTATTTCAGATCATCAAATAAAAATTCTAAAAAAAAAAAAAAATTTTTTTTTTACGTTTCATTTTGTCGTAATGATGCGACTTTCTTCTTTTTATTATTATTATTATTATATTATATATTATTATTATTATTATTATTATTATTATTATATTATATATTATTATTATTATTATTATTATATTATATATTATTATTATTATTATTATTCATCATTAAACACGACAAGGCTACTTGTCGGAGTTTTTAAGTATTTATCCGAGGTTTCTACCCGATTCCTTAGGGACAAATACTCGAATTTCGGTGGTGCCACTTATTATAAGATAGCACCACATCAATTCTTGAAGGTCTTCCTGAGTCCGTCTTTTTCGATGGGAACGACTTGTCTCCTGAACTGGGCTCCAGTGACTAACATCTTTGGAGTGGCCAGGATCAGAAGCAGTGAAATTCACGTTCTCGTCGAGCTGCCTCAGGTCGACAGTAGAACAAGATTTTTGTTTTTGGTTCTTACTTTGTCTTGTTCTCATTTTTTTTGCTCTTTTTAAGCCAACAGCACGTGGCGTTCTCAAACGGTCACCCATCCAAGTTTGCACCACGCCCGATGCTGCTTAACTTCGGTGATCGTACGGGAACCGGTGTGACCAGCACGCTATGGCCGTTGGCTTTTTTATTATTATTATTATTATTATTATTATTATTATTGTACTATATATTCTTATTCTTATTATTATTATTACGATTAAACGATTATGAACGAATCAAAATCAATTTGGAGAGAACAGAAAAAATTTGTTTTTTTTTTTTTATTGTTACAAATTATAGAATTCGTTTCTTTTTATTATTTTTATTTTTATTTTAAATCACACGCGATTTTATAATTTAATAGAAAATTGAAAATTCATTACGTAATTATTATTATTATTATTATTATTACTTTTTTAAATAATTACAATTGCCCCTTCCCTCCCCTCCCCCTCCCCTATCCCATCCAAAAAAAAAATCACGTTTTAGACAAATTAATTCACTGTTAAATAAAATTAATACCATCATCGATTATTGATTTGAAAAAAAAAAAAAAATTTACTCGAATTTATTATTATTATCATTATTATTATTATTAATTGTGTCTCTCACGTAAATTATTTTGTTAATAATAATACTGATGATAATAATAATAAAATGGAAACGTTTTATTTGTTGCTAATGTCTAATAATTTTTATTTTTTCTTCTTCTTCTTCTTCATCTTTATTTAAATTACGTATTAATATTATTATTATTACTTGATATGAAACATTTTACGTGTGACGATGATAATGATGATGATGATGATGATAATGATATTAATAATTTGCATTTTTATATTCGATTATTAATAAAATAAAGTTACGTAACGTTTCGTTTGCTGTGACAGAATAAAATTTGTCGACTAAATAATTATTTTAATCAATTTATCGTTTTTCGTTTGTTTGTTTGTTTGTTTTGCCAAACGACAAACAACATTTTTTTAAATGTTAAAAACAAAAAAAAAATAATATAAAAATTATTATGATAAAATGATGATGATTTTTGATTGCAAAAAAAAAAAGAAAAAGTTGATCGATCAATCGTTTGTCGTTTTGCATTTTATCAAAGTGATGAGTTGTTTGTTTGTTTGTTGGATTTTCATTATGTGACTATCGGATTATTGTTGATGTTTACGATATTGTAATTTTATTTTACGTAAATTTTCTAAGAAAAATGTCGTTTTGCAAATGTTCAGAATATTAAACTTAAACGTAAATCTTCATCTCTTACTTAATTAATTTTTCAACATATTTACCTTTTACGTCCGTTACTTATCGAAGTCGATTTTAAGTAATAATAATAATAATAATAAATTTTTTTTTAGCGACAGCAACTATTAACTATTATCTGATAAAAACAATTTTTTGTTTAGCGACGACAACAACAACAACAACGTTATCATCATTATTCTGAAGTGAAAAGTCATATTGTTAAATTTTCACAGAATAAAATTTCGCACACATTTTCATCATTTCCCAATTTTTTTTTAATTACACTTATTATACATAAATTTTTTTTTGTTATTAATAAGAAAAACAACCTAACAGGAAATAATAAATAAAAGTAAATAAAGTATAAGTTAGAAGAAGTATCGGGCGTTGTCTCTAAAAAAAAAAAAAAAAAAAAAACAAATAAATAAAACCTTTTTTTTCTTTCTTTTAAAATCTATTTTTAAAATTTTTTCAACCGTTGTTTATATATACACTTTTTAAATATTTTTAAAACGCTCAAATTATTTAATATTATTATTATTATTATTAATAACGAATCGTAAATAATTTTTTTATTAGTTTATAAAAATAAAATCGAAGGAAAAACACCAAAAGTAAAAAATATTTTTTTAAAATTAATGTTAAACAAAAACACCAAAATAATAATAAATAATGAAATTCAAACTTACAAAAACATTGAAATTATTATCATCATCATTATTATCATTTGATAAGAGATAAAAAAATTTTTTTGAAAGAACGGATATATTGTAACGCTTAAAATAATAATAACAACAACAACAACATCGAAACGAATGATTCCGTTTTTTTTTTCTGTCTAACGTTGAAAACGAAAATCCCCGAGTTAACGCGGCGAGTTTCGCGGGTTTACTAAACACGAGGACGCATATTATATCTAATAAAAGTGGGAGTTACAGAGAAAAAAAAAAAAAAAAACAAGAAGCGGGTTCAACGAGAAATAACGTGATATCTTTGATAACGCGTCTCATTTTAAAACTACATCATTCTACAGGTAAATTATTATTATTATTATTATTATTATTATTATTATTATTATTGTTAATTAATATTGATTCGTCATCGATTTTTCTTTATTTTTTTTTATTATTTTCCAATCGAATTAAATTGAGAAAAACACACACACGCGGCAAACGATGAGTTTGTTTAAAAATTGGAAAAGTTTCCGACGGCGGAGGAGGGGAGGAGGAAAAGGGGGGGAAAATTTATTTATTTATCGAATGACGGATTGTTAGGGGTAGGGAGGGAAGGGGAGGGGCATCGATTAAACACGTTTAAAAATAATAAAAAGAAAAAATCATTGTACGTCCGACTGTCAAATCTCTTTATAATTTCTCGTATATAAAAAAATTGACATTTTCGTTAAATTTTTTATTTTTTTTTATAATAAATATTTTTATTATTATTATTATTATTTTTATAAATAATTAGGAATGTATCGCACGTGCACACACGTGACATTATTTTCTATGGCATTAATTAAAAATAATTATTTATTTTATTTAAAAAAATTTGTTTGTCATATATTATTGAAATTATTACTACTTTTAGTTTTGTTTAAACATGTTGCTATTATTATTATCATTATTACCATTATTATTATTATTATTATTATTCATTATTCATTTTAACAAACTGACATTTTATTTAACTTATGGACATTATATATTTATTTATTTATACGTTCAAAGACCTCATGATCTTATTACGACTTTTTATTTATTTATTTATTTTTTTTGCATTATTAATAATAATAATATTAATAACAACATAATTTTTTTTTAAATCCGCCATTTTTATAGTTTAAAATAAAATAATAATAATAATAATAATTTTATTATATTTATTGATTGATCGTTTTTAACTATAATTCTATTTTTTTTTTTTAAAGTGGTGAGGATTTAATCGGGGGAGGGGGGGAACAGAAACAATTTTTTTTTTGTTTTGTTTATAAACTCTTTTTAATTTTTTATAATTTATTACAAATTTTTTGTTTATGATGAAGCTCAAATTTAAATTGAAATTTAAATTGAAATTTAAAAATCGGCAAAAATTTATTTATTTATTATCATTTCAAATATTTATTTAAATAATTATACGTCACTATTTTTTTTTTTTTTGTAAACTCTATCATCACTCGACAAGGTAACGACAAAAATTATTATTATTATTATTATTATTATTTCGAATCGTTAATAATTAAATAATGATGATGATGATGATAATAATACAGAAAACAAATTTTTTTTTAAGGCAGTGTTGTTAATTAATAATATTTTCTAATTAATTAATTAATTTTTTATTTACTTATTTATCGGTTAAATTTGTTTTTAAAAAAATAAGAAATTTATTATAAATAAATTGTTATCGATAATAATAATAATAATGATAATAATAATAATATTAAAAATTCTACGTACGCGTGATGACAAAATCATTTTTAAATCGTTAACAATTTTATTTTTTTTATTTTTATTTATTTTTTTTTAAGTAAAAGTTATTTATTAATATATAATTAAAATTTCACGGAATCCATAAGTTATTTATTATTATATTTACGTACGTTAATAATAATAATATTTTTTTTTATTAGGCAGTAGGACTAGTAATTGTTTAAATTTTTAGAAAATATCGAATTAATAATTAATTAATTAATTAACAAAAAACGTTTTAATTATGTATGTGTGTTTAAGTATCTATTTATCCTTATGTACATAAATAAGGCAGTTTAAATAAATACTCATTAAAACAAAAATAATTATTTTTGTTGAAATAAATTTTTTTTTTTTTCAAATTTTTTTTAATAATTATCATTATTATTATTTTAAAATAATAATAATAAT
Organism: Pediculus humanus corporis; assembly: GCF_000006295.1. NCBI lineage: Eukaryota > Metazoa > Arthropoda > Insecta > Psocodea > Pediculidae > Pediculus > Pediculus humanus. The sequence continues at coordinate 29,342 of NW_002987120.1, forward strand.
AATAAAATTGTGCATTTTTTAATAGAAATTTTTTATTATTTTTTTTTAAAATTAAAAAAATAAGAAATTATTATTTATTTAATTTTTTTTCGTTTAAATATAAATTATAATAATGATAATAATTATTATAATTTTTCTAAAATATATATATATATATATATTATTTTTTTTATCATACTTAATTAAATACTATTATTATTATTATTATTAACATTATTAAATAATCACTATTATTGGTCACTTTAAACGTTTTTTTTTTTTTTTTTTTTACTTTTTTTGTATTTTAAAGCAATTTAATAATCACGAAACACGACCCCGAAAAACAAAATAAATAAATAAAAATAAAAAAAAAAAAAAAAATAATAATAATAATAATAATAATATTAAACAATTAATTTTTCTCATAAATTATTTTATTTATGACTACTACTACTAATACTACGCAAAAAAAAAATCGTTAAATACCTTTTTTTTTCAATTTTATATTTTTCTCTCACCATCATCATTATTATTATTATTATTTTCTTTATTTAAATATTTCTTTGGATTACTTCTTTAATAATATTAATAACTTTTATTTAAAAAAAATAAAATAAAATAAAAACGTTACAAACAATTATTAAAACTATATTAAATTAAGTAACATTTCACCATAAGTTTTTTTTTTTTTTTTTATGTAAATAAATTGGCAAATTTTTTTTTTACGAAACTTTTTTTATAATAATAATAATAATTTATTTTTATTTATTTATTAATTTTTTTATTTATCTACAAATAATAAATAATTTTAAAGTACAATATAAGTGATGAAAACAAAAAAAATTTAAAAAAAAAAAAATTAAAATTAAAAATTTTAAAGCTTAATAATTTATTATTATTATTATTATTATTATTATTATTATTATTATTATTGTGTGAACGGTTATATTAAATTTAAAATTTATTAATTTTAATTAGTATATTATTATTATTACTACCATTTTGGAAAATTATATTGATATTTTTTTTTTTAAATTGGAGGGGGGGGAATGTGCAAACGTTATATATAATAATAATATTTGAAAATTTTTTATTTATTAATAAATTTAACTACTTTAATAAAAAATTTTTTTTGTACGCATACTTTAATAAACTTTAATAAAAAATTAATAATCATTATTATTATTATTAAAAAAAAA
>NW_002987120.1:31149-35003 GCF_000006295.1 Pediculus humanus corporis
ACACACTTTAGGCACACTGTACAATATTGTTACTATAATCCACATTTTAATAAATTAAAACCAAAAATACGAATAAACAAAAATTATTAATTAATTAGGAAAAAAAAGTGTTTAATTTGTTCGAATTTCTACATAAAAAAAAAAAAAAAAAATAATAATAATAAATTTTAAGTTCTTACACCAAAAAAACCACAGCCTAAATTGTACTAAGTAAATTTTTTTTTTTCCTTAAACGCACCCTTGATTTTTTTTTTTAAACAATATAATTTTTATTTTTTATTTAAAAAAAAAAAAAAAAAAAAACAAAAAAAAGAAAAACCCTTTTAACTTTTAAATAATAATTTTCTTTTGTACAAATATATATATATATATATATATTTAAAAAAAAGAAAAAAAACTTTGGTCGATTTCTAATCACTTTAAATTAAGCTGATTCTTTTAAGTAGTCGTTTGTACGAGATTTTTTCTCTTTGTATATTCGTAATTTATTTATTGCCGGAAGTACTAGTAAAATTGCTCCGGATATGCATATGAAAATTCCAGATACGTAAAATGAAATATCGTAGCTGCTTGTCACGTCGTAAATCCAACCTTAAATCAAAAAATTTTTGTACATATAAAACTTTTTTTTTTTTGAAGAAACTCTATTAGAACCCTTTTTCGTTTTACCTGCTAAGGGTGGTCCAACTAAATTGGCAATCCCTTGCACGAGTAACAAAAGACCGTAAGCATTTGTGAATTTTTCAATCGTAATCAAATCGACAAGAATAATGCTCGTCAAACTGCAATTGGCAGCTATGAAAAAACCGAAAGCTCCAGCGGCCATGTACAGAGTAACGCTCGATGTAAGCAATGGAATAACTCCAGTTGCGGCTCCGCATAAAAACATGCAAACCGCATATGCAATGTTGGCATTGAAATGATCACCGACCCATCCGAAAGCAATTTCTCCAATCATGTTCAAAATACCTTCAAAAAAAAAAAATCGTTTTCTTCAAAACCCGCGCAAACTCCCCCCCCCAAAAAAAAAAAATTGATTTTCAAAGAAGAAGTTTATCAATGTACCTATTGCTGATATGAGATAAGACGCTTCCGTTTTTGAAAAACCTCTTTCGATGGCATTGTCTGCTAAATAAACATACGGTATGTCGTACCACGTGTACAAAAGAAAGTTAGATATGGCAAAAAATAAAAATCTGGCATCCAAGAAATGAGAAAAATCTAACATGACTAATAAGTCCCAACATTCGTACAAACATCCGCATTTCTAAAATGAAAAATTATTTAAATAATTAAAAATAACCCGTTCCGACGGGAAAGAAAGACTCCCTAATCAAACCTACAGGAATTACACTTGTCACCGGATAAAAGTTAAAAATAAATAAAAAAAAAATGTAATATTTACTTCGTCTTTTTCCTCGGCTATTGTTGTCATAGAATTACGATAAATATCAGGGCAACTGGATGCTCTTAATCTGTATCTGTTAATGTTTAGCATTGCTCCTCTGTACGTCAAACTGTGCCTAAAATAATTTTTAAAATATTTTTATCAACAACTACATTAAAAGACCAAGTAATAATAATAGCTACCGTTTTTTTTGTATAACTCACCTGTGAACTCGTAAATTTTTCAAATACGCAAACGAAAATTTTTTTTGAGTCGAGTCAGTTCTTTTGACCCACCACTGCTTTCCAGAAAAGGGTAGAGGTTTTTTAACATTCGACGAAACTGCTAAAGAATTGGGACGTTCCGGAGTGACGGATAAAGGCGAAACAACTTTTCCGGAATGAGGAGATGATACTTCGTTTGCTAACCCGGAATCGCTACAACTTCTAGACGACACCAATAAATTTGGATAATTTTGAACCAAGCACCTATAAACGTTCCTGAAAATTCAAAAAAATCGAAAATTGAATTTTAGTATAAAAAGTTTTTTTAAATTACAAGCGAAACATAAAATTGTGCATCTTATTAGGATTCCGTAATATAAGAAAAAAATATTTTGTTGACGTACTTTTGTTTGCTGAGTAATTCTAAGGCTTCTAAAGGAACTCTTTCTCCGCTTTGAATAAAATTTGGTATGTTTACCAAAGATGTACATTTTAAATCGGTTGCAGGCACACTTAAGGTGTCTTCGTGTGGTTCCGTTTTTCTAGGTATTATAAGTTGAGCATCTTGACCACTAGTCAACATTTTACGCAATTCATCCGTGTTCGGCTGTATGAGTGATGTAGATTCACCGCTGGAAGTGGTGGTTTTTAAAGACTTGTTAGAACTAACGCTCCTGTTACGAATTTTCTTTCTCCTCCTTTTTTTACGATTCTCAATCATTTTCTCTTTAAATTTAATAACAGTCCAGGGAAGATCTCTCATCAAAGCACCGCAAACGCACATATTCAAGAAAAAACCGGCTAAAATTAACGTCGTTCCTCTCCACCCATATTCTTCGAGTAAATACTGGGTTAAGGGGGCAAAAGCAAATGTTCCTATTCCGCTACCGCAAAAAGAAAGACCAGTGGCAAAACTTCGTCTTTTTTCAAAATAATACGCCACGATAACTACAGAAGCTACGTAACACAAACTCAAGCCAAATCCTGAAATAACTCCAAACGTGAGAAACAAAACTTCGATTGAATCTGTGAAAGACGAAATGACGAACCCGAGGGAAGCAAGAATGGCTCCGAAAATGGATACTCGTCGACATCCAAACCTATCCGTTAAAATACTGGCTATCGGACCGGAAAGAAGGGGCATGGCCATAAATAAACTTCCAATGCAAGCAGTTTTACTTTTCGAATCTCCAAAGTATTGAAGAAATTCAACGTAAATAACACCGAACGAGAATGTGACACCGTCTGCTATCATATTCACCAAAAAAGATGAAAATACGACCACCCAACCCCATCCACCATCTGGAGCTTGTGTTTCTGAATAATTTTCTTGACTTGAGTCTTCCGAGCTTGAGTCTGAAGACTCACTGCTAGAACTGCAAAACGTAAAAAGATTTTACAGAAATTTTCAAAATACAAATAAGAAGTTGAAATAAGCAAATAAATTTACTATCGACCTTGAAGAGGAATCGGAAGAACTACTTTCATCGATGGTTTCATCCTGATGAAATTGTACTCGCGGCCGTTCATTTTTTGCTTTGTGATGTTTTCTTTTTTTTGTTTCTTTCGTTGTACCATTCGATTCCACTAAACTTTTCAACTTTTCATCCATTGTCACCTGAAGAACAAAATCAAGTGATGATTAATCACTAATAGTTTTTTTAAATAGGATGTTATCAATACGATTAATCATAACCGACAATTTGACTCACCCCTTCTTTCACATGATTAAGTTTTTCCATTTCTTCTGGATTATCAACCGTTTCGGCAAGAGGACCGGTCGCAATTTTATGTTTACCATTTCCCATCGAATCTAACTTGGATGAATCGATGTCATCCATTTTTTTTTGTAAGGGCTTTTGTTTATAGCGAATAAACAAAACAAATCAACGGTAAAAATTTGATGTAACATGCGATTTTACTTATTAAAATTCATTCTGTAAGTTTCCATTAAAGCACCTGGTAATATTATTTCCATCGTCGACTTTTTACTCATTGCTTTGACCCCAAAAAAAAAAAATTATTCCTCATCTAAATATACAAAAAACTAAAAAAAATAAAAAAGAAAAAGAAAAAACTTACAATTTTTTTTAAAATTTATATTCGGATAATATTTATTAAAATTTGAAAAATTAAATGGCGTAGATCTCCTTAAAAATGTTTGGCTTAATTTGGAGATCATAAAAATTTCTGAGAGGAAAAAAATACAATTACGGCAATTTATTTCCAAAGCCATGCGTCAT
>NW_002987120.1:35272-43537 GCF_000006295.1 Pediculus humanus corporis
AACAAAAAAAATTTTTTTTTTTTTAAATTAACGGACACTAAACACATTAAAAGTAGGCTTCGGATGAAACCTTGAAAATATATAAACGAGATTGACAACGTACACGCACACACACACACGCTATATGACGTGGGAATTTCATTTATTCATTTTACGGTTTGAAAAAAAAAAAAACTTAAAAGAAAAATAAATATTGAATCGCCTATGCAAAAAATCATGTCACTCATCGTTGGATGATTTTCAATTTGGCAAGAAAATTATTTTCGTAGAAGAGTAAAAAAAGAAAAAAAAACTAAAAATCTCTTATATAATTTTTTTTTTTTTTAAATTTTTTCTCCTTTTATTCATTATTAAAGAACCGAACCTTGAAAACCTTATTTAAAATATATAAAAAAAATCACTAAACAACAACAACCATCACTCCACGATTGTCTCTCACTAATACTCGATTAATTTTTTTTTTTCCTCATTAAAAACTTTTTTCACTACGACAAACAAAAAAAAAAGGGAATTTTTTTTTACTATAATACGTAATATTTTTACATCCGCATCCGAGGCCTACCGCAATCAAATAAATACTGAGCCATTATTATTATTATTATTACGATTTCGTTTGAATTTTTAAAACAAATAATATACACATATATATATATCCGTTCCAATGTTTTTGTTTTTTCCTTGTCTCTTTCATTATTTTTATTTTTAAAGCCAAAATTAAAAATAAATAACGGGTTCTGAACGGAGTAGAAAAAAAAAAAAAAGAAAATTTTGGGCGAATCTCAACATCTGTTCATCATCATAAAAGAAAATCTGTTTCGATTTAAAAAATTTTCCATCAAATTATTTCCATAATTTTTTTTCTCTCCTTTTCCAGGACGAAACACACAAGAAAACGACAAAATAAAATTAAATTTAAAAGAAAAAAAATGAAAGAAACTAATCTCAAAACTAACTTATCGTGTAAACAATAATAAAAATTGTTTTATTGGTTCGTTATGATAAAAATAAATATTTCGATTTTATTTTAAAAAAAAAAAAAAAATTAAACTACGATGAAGACGTGTGCAAAAAAAAAAAACGAAAAATTAATTAAATTTGATATTAAAGGAAACCTTACGTGAAAATATTTTCAACAGGTCAAATTTAACCAAACTCTATTTCTTTCCTCCCCCCCCCCAAAAAAAAAAAATATCAAACTACATTTACGTAAATAACAAAAAAAATCGTTAAAATCCTAATCCACACAAACACGTTTAAAAAAAAAAAAAAAAAAAAAAAAACTAAATGAAATTTTTTTTTTTTTTTCATTTTAAACTGTTAACGAAAAGGTTTTGTTTAGTTAATATTTACTAAAACCCATAAAATTATGGAGGAAAGGGGAGAGAAGGGAGAAAGGGGGGGGGGAAATTACGTGCTTCGCAAATTATGAGAGAATTTATAAGAGAAAAAAAAAAAGCGAAATTTTTTTTTTCTTTTAAATTTAACGTTGAAGTTTTAAAAATTAAATTTCCGCATGTAATAAGGTGTGCTAAATAAAAAAAAAAAAAAAAAATTTCCAGGATTCTTTATCGATCACGTGGTAATTCAAACATTTCCAAAAAAATACCATGTGTTTTCTCATGACAAAAAACAACCTAAAATCCTCCAATGAAATTTGTGTAATTAATTAATTAATTAATTTACAATATTAAAATTATTTTGCGGCGAAAAGTTTTCAATTTTGACCCAAACTACTTTCACATGACCTGCACAAAAGAGAGAGAGAGAGAAAAAACAAAAAGAAAATTAATTCTCAACGAGGTTTTTAGTAACATGGTGCAAACACAAACGAATAAATCAAATGATTCTAAGAATTCCCGGGGGATGTTATTAAAAATCCCGACGAAAAAAAAAAAACCGAAAAACCTAAAAAAAAAAAAAACAGAAATATTTTTTAACGACGATGAAAAATTTTTGGTATTTGTATAGATAGTTTGACCTTTTTTTAAATAAAAATATTTTCAATAGATTTTTATTATTCTTCTTTTAAAATTTATTTTACTTTTTGTAAAACAACAGACAATTTTCTTTTTCTACGAAAATCACGGAAAATGAGACGATGATAAAAAAAAACAAAATTAATTGAAAACAATACAAAACAGAAAACAATGTTCATTTTTTGTTAACTTGATCTAAAATTTTCGTGTGACGTGCCACACACACACACACACACAACCGAAGAAAAGAAAAGAAAAAAAAAAGAAAGAAATTTTCCATCGCAAACTAATTGAACTTGAAAAGAGAGAGAGAGAGAGAGAAAATTTCGTGATCTGTTGGTACTCTTACACTCTAAAAAGAAAATGAAAAACGTGAAAATTTACGTTCGATAACAAAGATTTAGATATAGAAAAAAATAGAAAAAAAAACACGTCTCGATAAATAATAATAATAATAATAATAATAATTTTCTTTTTATTCTTAATCGTTTAATTTCTTCTTTTGTTATATCTTTCGATCGAAAATTTTATAACTGATAAGAGAATTTTTCCCTTTTTTTTTTTTTTGCAATGATAAGAAAAACTTTGTTACATAAGAGAATAATAATAATGAAAAAACTTTATGAATGCGAGCAAAACAAAAAAAAAGTGTCGTAAATTTTGTACCTGAATGGCTAAAAAAAAAATTCTTTGCAAAATAAAATTTAATTTCCCACCCCCTCCCTTCCAAATTTTCAATTATTATTATTATTAATAATTAGTACGTTAAAACTCAAATTTTCAAAACACACTTACACTGATTTGTAAAAAAATTTCACGCACGTTGTATTTGAAATTAAAAACAAAACAAACAAAACAATAACACGGTAGACATTTTTTGTTTTTCCCCTGCTTTTTAAATCATCGTTAACTAACCAATCGATACGCATAAAATAATTTTTTTTTTTTTTTTTTTTGTATAGGAAATAATTTTCAATGACGACAATGTTTATTATATCTTAAAACGAACGAGATATTACACACAAAAAAAAAAAGAATTGAATATCTCTTTTGTTTTGACATCAAGTTACTTCTTAACGATTAATTTTTTTTTTTTTTTGTTGTTGTTATTCTTTTGTTTCTTATTTTTTTGATTACTTTTTACCTCTTCCTGCCTAAATAATACAAAAAAAACGTGCGTGCATAATTACTGATATCATACTAAATACAAATAGAAAAAAAAAAAAAATTACAACTTATAGAGTTGGAGAAAGGTAATTTAATTTAATTTTTTTTTTTTTTTGTCAAATGGACATTTAGGTCAAGTTTAAATAAACCGACATAGAAAAAAAAAAGTAAATACAGAAAATAAAATAAAAAATCGTCCATGCATGAAAATAATAATAAATGGCCTTGAATAATAGAAAAAAAATATAAAAAAGAAACCATTACTTAACTGATCTAGTTTTTTTTTTTTTTTAAAATTAACTTACAATAAAAAATAAAAATTACTTTAAATGAAATAATATTTTTATTTAAAAAAATATAAAATCATTTGTAATTTTTAATTAATAAATAAACATTAAAAACAAACAAAAAATTATTTACTATTAACTCAAACTTTGGTGTTTTTATTATTGGCAATTGTTTCGATTCAAAATAAAATTATGGAGTCTGTCAATAATAATAATGTAAAAAAAAAATTTATAAATTAATATGTTAATGGTTATAAATGACCAATGTTTAGTTAGATTCATCATTTTTTAATAAACACACGCACACACACACAAACAAATTAAAAAAATGTCAATCATATTTTATTAATGAAAAAAATAGAAAAAAAAATTTTTAATTAAAATTTAGTTACATTATTTGTCTGACATAAAATTTTATTTTTTTTTTTTCATTCGATAAAAATCATTTTAATAGTTTTTTTTCAAAAGTTAAACTGTTTAATAAACCAAAAACAAAAAAAAAAAAACATTTTTAATCGATTTGTTTCGAATGAATGTTATATGTCAATTGAATTATACTTAAGGGTATCCTTGAATTATTATCTTGGTAATGCATACAAGATAAGGCTAATCTAATTTCATAACACAAAAATTTTATTAATACACCTGCCTTTATGTAGAAAATATTTATAAATAATAATAATAATAAGGAAATTTCCTATTATGTTTTGTGTTAATATGAATTTTTGCAATTAAGCTTCGGCTTTAGATATGTTTATTAAATAACTGCATTCGTGATTTATTATTAAAAGAAATTAATTTGAAAAAAAAAAAAATTGTTTTAGCATTTGCATTAAAAATTTTAAATAGAGCATATTTTTAAATTATTATTTTTTAAAAACAAATTTATTATCATAATAATTTGTCTTTATCATTTCTATAGTGACTTAATACTTAAATTATAAAGATAATAAAACTCACAGACAGAAATGTAAACATTATTATAAACTAATTATAATTAAAGAATAATAATTTATATTTAATTGGTATATCGAAAAAAAAAAAAAAAAATTATTGCCCAACTCAATCTTTGTTTTTAATTCTAAAAATGTTATCGTATATTGTTATGTATATCTTTTTCATAAAAACAAATTATACAATGCACTTAATTAAAAAACAATTTTGAATTTGTCAATAAAAAAAAAATCAATAAAAAATGATTTTTATTAAATAAAATAAATAAATAAATAAATGTTAAATTATATATATTTTTTTTAAAAAAATTTCTTTACTTCAAGATAAACTATATTTAACCTTAATCACTGAGTTATGCAATAAAAATTTGACACTGAACCTAGTTACTATAAAACAAAAAAAAATTTTGAATACAAATAATTAAAAACAATGAAAATAGAACTTACCTATATCATTCAATAATTATTTTGAATTAGTTGTTTTACAGGTGATATTATGAAGTCAATAACGAAAAAATACATTAAATGACAATAGAAACTCAAAAACAATAATTTCACATTTCATTATTAAGCTATATTCAAAATAACTTAAAATAGTGACTTTTTTTTTTTAACCTAACTTTATTTAAGTTTTAAAAAAATCGTAACACTGGAAACATCAAAATTATTTAATGAATAAAATTAAATATAAGAGGCAAATTGACTAATTATACTGAACTAAAAATAATTATAAAATTCATTACTTTCAAGATAGAAAAGTTTGATGAGACTTGCGTGAATATATATGTATGAAACCAATTGTAAATTAGAATTAATGTAATTCGACTTGTTGCCTGCGCTTTTTTCAATCGCCAACGTTTTTATTCACAATTGATTTTATTTAAAAATAAATGTACATTCTTTTGTATTTATCTTTATTTATTGTTGCCTTATCATAAAAAAAAAAAATTTTAAAGTACACAATTCAATTTTTTTTTTTTTTCGTATTGAAAACTAATAAAAAAGTTATCACCAATTTTTTAATCCATTCGGATCTTTTTTTTTTTTTTTTGCAAATACTTTAAGACTTTATTTGAAGCTTAAATTCCTAAAATTTATAGCTTTTAAAATTTATCCTTAGCTTTCATTAATACTATTTTAATTCAATTATATTAAGCCTATAAAACTACTTTCTATTTTGAAAAATTATTAAAACGATACAGTTAGCACTCATCACTTTTATAACACTTTTTTAAAATTAATATAAATTTATTTTAAGATAATTACCGTACCTTAAAATGTATGTTAACATGTGTTTTTCACAAAAATACTGTAATTTAAAAAAAACTTTTTTTATCTAATCAATAACAACTATTATTGTATTTATTTTATGATAAATTATAAATTATTACGACCTTTTTAAATAAATAAAAAATTAACATTTTTTATTGATTTTTAATATATATAAATTTTTAACACGTTTTAATCTATAATATTTATTAATAATTAATAAATTTCAAAACATTTAAAAAAATTTTTTTTTTTTTTTTTGTAGTTGGTAATCAACATTTGTAACGTTGCCTATTAAAAACTTTGTTTAGCAACAATAGATTAAAATAACCCTTAACTTTTATTTATGAATATAAATGATCAAGATATGATGTCCGAAGAATCTGAGGATGAAGGGGGAGGGGAGAGTAGAGAAGAAATGATATACAGAAGAAAATATCAAATGCTACTAGAAAGATGTGAAGTTCTTCAACAGGTAAATTACAAGTTTCTTAACACTTACTGTGACTCTTCTAATGTAGTCAAATTTTCCCTTCAAAATATAATTGTTTAATAAAACCTAATTAAATTAATGACAATATTTAAAAATATTGATGATTATTAATTACTGTCAAGTAATTGAATAAAATTCATGTTAGGATAATGAAAGACTGGTTCATAGAATTCAAGAAGTTTACAAATATACTAGACAAGTTAGAAAAGAAAGAAAATTTTTAATAGATAGACTGGATGGTCATGGTGATAATTGGAGGCAAGGAATAACACAATATTTTCACGATAATAATAATCATTATGGTAAATCATCTTCAAAGTTAAAAGTAAGTCGTGAAAATAATTTATTTAGTCGAAATAAAATTTGTTTAAAATTTGCAAAATAAAAATTTTTTTTAAAGCATCATGAAGATAGAAAATCGAAAAAACCGAGTTCTTCATGTAAGAAGCCATTCAAGGAAAAAACAGATTTGGATATGTCTAAAAAACAATTAAAAGACACACCTAGTAATGTAGCCAGTAACAGTGGAAAAATTACCTCGAAAAATATATTAAATTATAATTTCATGTAAATATTTTTTTTTTTTTACCTTGATGTACAATAAAACACAATTTTCAGTGAATATTATTTAAAGTTTTGTAAAACAGGACATTAGGATATAAATCTAATTAAAAAATTGTTTAAAATTTTACTGTGCTTAATTTCATTGGTTATTGAATGAAAGCTTTCCTTACAGTGATAATTCGAATAAGATTTTCCTAATAAAAATTCATTCTCATACCTTAAATTTTTTCAATTAAAAAACATATTTAATGTTAATTAATTTAAAATTATGCCGATTTGAAATTTTTCAAAAATAAATTTTATTATTGTATTAAATAAACATTTTAATAATTATTCACAAATTAATTTATCAGTTTTCCTTACTTATAATTTTAAATTTGAATCAAAATCATAACTTAAAATGTTAAAAAACTTAGTTAATAATACATATTTATCAATTGTATACTTTAATAAAATAAAAAATTTTTTTTTTTCAAATTGTTAAAATAATAAAAAAAAAAATTTTAATATTTAATTTATTTATAAATACGTATATTTTAACAGTGTTTGATTTAATTTTTAATTTTTAACTAATCTACAAATTAATAATTTCAATTTTTTTGCACTTTTTTTTTTTTTTTTAAATTTAATTAGGTGGTTCTTTAAATTTCTTTTTTTTAAAAATAAAATTGCACGTATTTAAATTTAAACTTTATGATGAGTGCATTTTCCAACCAAAAATTTTATCAGCAAACAAATTCTATATAATAACGGCAAAATAGTATTTATGTATAATTTTAAAACAAATTTTTTTTTTTTGGATGTTCTTTAACCCATTTAAAATTGCCTTTAATTAAAAAAAAATATTTAAAGAATTTTTTTAAAAAAGTATTTTTTTTATCAAATTACCTTGGGAATGAATTATTTTTTTTTTTTAAAAAAAAAAAAATCAAGATGGTTTTTTATGATTTAAAAAAAAAAAAAAAAAAAAAACTATTTTTTAAATAAAAATTAATTCAATTCAAGCTTTCATTTGTGAATTCAAATACTTTTTTAATCTTTTATCATAAAAAAAAAAAGAAAAAAAAAATTTTTTTTAGTTATAATTTAGTAAATATAAATTATATTATTTCCGATAAAAAAAAAAAATATTTTTTTTTTAACTAAATAGAAACAAAATTATTGAAGGTTAAAAACTTCAATATGACGTAACGTGAAAAATTTTTTTAAATTCATTTTTTTTTTTTTTAACCAATATATCGAATACATAAAGAACTTAATTTATTTATTTATTTAAAAAAAAACTTAAGTTTTAAATATCTTACTCTCCTGTCATTATTAATAATGTCTTTAAATTACATTTTTTCGTTTTAATAATTTAATAAGCTTATGTACAATATCAAATTTTATAAGAATATTATTAAGACAAAAAAAAAAAAAAAAACCCTCGATTGATCTCATTTTGTAAATTTTTACTCAATTTATTCGGGTAACCAAATTTTAATAATATTTATTCCCTAAAAAAATTTCCTTTATACTATTTAACACTATAAAAATAATATATATAATATACATAC
>NW_002987120.1:44486-75110 GCF_000006295.1 Pediculus humanus corporis
ATAATGGGCTGATATCTTTCACACAACACTGTGAATACAGTTAACTTACCACTGAAATAAAATTTTTTTGTAGTCATAAATAAAATAATTGAGAGTAAAAGAAAAAAATCAGCATTTCTTTTTTACCTTTCGACAGCCTTTAATAAAAACCAAATAAAATTCAATAATGGTAAAAGATATGGGAAACCAGTTTTTATGTTAGGATGCTGAGTTGTATAACTATTAAAAGCAACTGCAGCTGTATTTTTATTTTGCAAACATAAATACTGAAGCACAGCTTGAGCTATAAATAGATCAACTTCGCTTTGATAGCCCTTTAATATATGAAGTTCAACTAACATGGCAGCACAACCTATTTGTGTAAAAAATACAAAAAAAATTTAATATTCATTAAAATTGTAATTTTTCTTTTTTTTTTTTTTTTTCTCACAAAATACCATTACTTTGAAATTTTAACTTGCCTTGCCCATCAGAAGAATGTAAATAATGGTACCTAGCCAAAACATAATTTTTTTCTTTCCAAAATATTTCAGCGATAAATTGATGCAATTGAGGATGGCCACTTTTATAAATTTCTGATCCTGTTACAGACCATCTTAAAGCCATTGTTAAAAAAGTCTCTCTTTCAGGTATCTCTGAATTAATCATTTGAAATAAATTTGCTAAAGTAGAGAAATATGCTTCCCCTGGTTTAGTTGTTGACTTGACTAGTACTTCAACATAAAGAATAGCTAGGTCAGCTCCACTGGATTGCTGATCATGTTTTAATAAGACCAATGCACCATCACATAAAAGGTCAAGAAGAGCTGTATATTTCTCTTGGCTGAGATATCTACAAATAATAATAATAATAAAATATATTTATAATTATTTATTATAATGCATTAAAAATAAAGATATTTTCTCAAAATAAATATTTTATATTTACTCAAAAATTTATTTTAAATACTTTAATTAATAATTAATTTAAGAATAAACGTAGGCATCAGTACTTAATCAAAGTCAAAGCGGCTCTATTTATAATTCATACTATCAACAATACATAATTTTTAAAAAATGATTCAAATTTATTTCTATAAAAATTAACCCAACAGCGTTTCAAAAAAAAGAAATAATAACAATGTGTAATTAACTAATTGATAAAACAATTTGATTGTTAACAATCAGACTGCATCAAAAATCAAATTAATGTTAAAATATAGAATAATGATTAGGGAAGAGAGAGAGACAGAGAGAGATAGCTTGTTATTAAATCATTATTTGAATTATTTATCAATTTAAGGAAAAAACCGAAATATCGTAAAATATATCTTACCGAAAGTATAATGTTCTATATAACTGATGAGCTTCATAATAATTTCCAGAGTTAATGCAAGTTTCCAATTTAGAACGAACACGTTCAACGCCATGCACACTTTTCGCAGCCATGTTTATTTGTCTCTCAAATCACAGCCTACTAGGAATAACTTTAAAATAGGCTTTTAAAAACATACCCCAAATGGTCTTACTTAGCAGCTTTTTAAAAAAAAATAATTTTTATGTTAAATTTTTAAAATACCTTTTTATATAATTTATTTAAAAACTTTTATCAAATTCTAATCAAAAGTTAATAATAAATTTGCAAACTTTTTCTGAATATATTAAGTTTAGATTAAATAAATGTTTTAATAATATTAATTTTAAATTAAAGTTTAAATACTTTTATTTTTGTTTAATAATCATATATTTTTTATATAATTATAATTTTTAGTTTTTTTTTTTTTTACTAATTTATGAAATAATCTTTACAATTACTAGAATATTTTTTTCTTAATTAATTTTTTACTCTATTTTACAACAATTTGCTAAATTTTCTTAAGTCAATGTAAGATGTCAATTAAATATAAAATTATTTTAAAAAAAAAAAAAAAAATTAAAATTTATTTTCTTAAAATTATTAATTCAAATAAAAACAATAGAGTTACAATTTTAAAAAAAATATCAATTTTTCAAAGCTGTTAAAAAACCGAAAAAAAACTCACATAAACTACTCCATTAATTTTTGTACAAAAAAAAAAAATTTACACACATCACAGTTTTTTAATTTAAAAACAATGGCACTTAATTGTATTTAATAATTAAAATAAATTACAATGTTTTTTTTTTCTTTTTGTAACACAAACAAAAAAAAAAACATTGTTGTCAAAAAAAAAAAAAAGTCAACAAAAACAATAAAAATTATTTTCAAATGAAATGATTCATTATAATTTGAAGAATAAATATTAATTAATGTCATTCTATACAAATTTAAAACTAACGTAAAAAAAAAAAAACTAAAAATTTTCCCGCTAAAATTTATCAATAGTTATTGGATCACGTAAGATCAATAAAAAAAAAAAAAAAAACAAAAAAAAATAAAAAAATAGGAAATTTATATAATTGTTAAACCATTAGTAACAATAATGTTGTAATATTTTCTTTAATATTAACATAATTATTATTATTATTATTTAATTAATAATTTTTATTAAAAAAAAAAAGATAACTTATATAAATGATGCTGCATTAAAAACGCTTAGCAACGGTTTCTATAGAATTAGCCAGGGATTGCGTTCTAGATTTTTAGAGAAAAATAAAAAAGTCAAATTTATAAAAAAAAAACAATGTTTAGCTTTTGATAAAAACTCTTCTTATATATATATATATTCGTCATAAATAATATTATTATTATTATTATTTTTTTTTTTACTTAATGTTAGAGAAAAAGAAAAGTTTTTTTTTTTTTTTTTTTTTTCTATCTTCAACGTTTTCGGTAAAAAAATTATTATTATTTTTTTTTTTAACGTAAATTAAATTTGCATTTGAAAATGTGACGTTTTTTTTAAAATAATAAAAATAATAATAAAAATTGTCAATTAACCCTAATTAAAGATATATTTGAACGTCAGAAAAAACATGAGGGAGCATAAGGAAACAGTTTTTCAAGGTACTTAAAAATTTTTTTTTTTTTAACCATTCACATTTGAGGTACGTTAATAATTATTATTTTTTTGATAGAGAGAGAGAGAGAGAGAGAGTGAGAGAGTGAGAGAATATGTAAAAGAATTTTTATTCCTAAAAAAATTATTTATTTATTTTTTTTTTGGTAAAAGTTAATTTTAAAATAAAAAAAAAAAAAAAAAAGTTTTCATACTTGATAAGGTAAGTGTGTTAAATAAATGTCACGTGATTAATTCTTTTTATTTTAATTGGTTATAATTATTGCCTATATTGAATTAATTAATTAATTAATTATATATATATATATATATATATATATATATATATATATATATATATATATATATATATATATAAATGATGTTGTGTATTAAATTTTTTTTTGTTCTTTTCTCAAATAATTCTTTTGTAGAATAACAAGAATAAATAATAAATCATTATTTTGTTTATGAAAACATTCACGCCCAAATAATACGTAATCCAAATATAAATATTTTTCAAAATTTATTTTTTTGTATATAAATTTTAAGTTTTATTTGGTTGGTATGGAAGACATTTTTCATAAACTTCTTTTAATTTTAATTAATTTACAATTTTTTTTGTTAAAAATTACTTTAAATCCGAATGTTTTAACGTATTTAAAAATTACCTATTAACTAATATGGATTAATTAATTTTAATAATTTAAATTAACATTATTTAGTGTTAATTTTTAAAATTTTATGATTAATTTATTGAAAAAAAAAAAAAAAAATTATTTCACCCTTAATTTTAAATGTAAAATAGTTAATCCCTTATTAAAATTTAAAAATTACGTTTATATATTTATTTTCATAGTATTTGAGTTAGTAATTTATTTATTTTTCAATAATTTATTTTGTACAAACATAATTTCGTGGCAAAATTATTTTATGTGTGATTATGAATTAAAAAAAAAAAAAATTTGTCGGCCCTTGGCAAACACATTCCAGATCCTTAACATTAATTTCTATCCAAAGATGGCAGCGCTTGTTTTAAATTCGCCATTTTTGTTTGTTTGGAAGAAGCATGAACCTTGAAAATCTATATTTTTCAACAATAAATATTTATTTCGATTTTTTTGGGTAAGTTTTATTTTGATTAGTAATTAAACGAAAAGAGTGTTAAAAATTTTTATTCGGGTCTACTTTTTGAAATATCAAAAAGTGAATACATTTTGGCCAGTTTTAATCGATAAGTTCACGTACAAAGAAAGAATGGCCGAATCATAGAAGCATTTCTGAGTTGAGGAAAGCACCGGTACAAATTTTGAAAATAGATTCTGTTTTTGCCACATGCGTTAAATGATTTATAGTTTTTAAAACGTTTTTTATAATTTTTTTTAATATATTATTTTATTGATAAATATTCCTTTTTAATAGAATTTTTTTTCAAAAAGCTCTTGGAGTTTTCGATCTGGAATTTCCAGCTACTACTTATAATATAAATTTTTAAATTGTCTAATTTTTGAATTTAACATCAGTTTAGTTTTTTTCTTTTTTATAATTATTTTTATGTTTTTTAAACGCATACGGTAATTTTCAGTGTTATTTCCTGAAATTACTTACCAACGAATATTAAATTCTAAAAAAAAAAAAAAAAACTTTTGAAAAGTTGAATTGTGTAATTGTGTAAAAAAAATTTCACATTCTAGAACCTTAAAGAACCTTATTCTAGTCTAAATTATTCACTCTTTTATTGAAAATTTTACTAATTTCTTTTTTTTTTTAAATTAATTAAGGTATTTACTTTAATTTACAAAAAAACTGTCAACTTACAGTGAAAAACTTAAATTATTAGCCTTTTCAATAAAGCAAGAAAGCATGTTATTAATTTTATTTTATTATAATTTTATTAATTTGAAATTTTAAAAAAATGCTTTTGAGCAATTATCATTAATTTCTTTTCATTTTATAATTTCAGAGAGAGATTGTGTTACAACACCATCTGGTGTTTGTCATACTTCATTGGCAGGCCCAACAAGTGAAGAATATTCTTTTAATCTAGCAACTACACCATCTTCAACCAATTTAGTTGAACAAACACTCTCGGAAACAATTCAATCATCACAATTTGTGCAAAACTTTTCGAACATTGGTCATTCGAAAAACCAAGTTTCTACAAGCAGTAATTGTTTTAATTCAAATTCTGATATTTGTCCTATTACAATATCTAAAACAATATCATCTTTAAACAGTTACAATAATTCATCTGAATTTTCTTCAAATTGCTCTGATTTTTCTTATAGTACATTGAATTTTACCTCAAATTCAAACTTTTCGAGTGGTAAACATTTAAATAATATCAGTAATAATAATATATTTGAGGAAATTCCTGACAGCTCTGCAGTTCTTAAAAACCTGTACAAAAATCGGCAAGTTTCTTCAATACTATTTCAAGAAGATGTAAAAAATATTTCTAAGGAACAGTCAAGTTTATATAACTGCCCAAAAGTGGCCAAGACAAATTCAAATTCAAATTCAAAGCCCAATTCTAATCAAATAAATTTTTTAAATTCTTTTAATAGTCATTTTAAGAATAAACAGGATCAAGATTCGGCCGATCTAAGCACAGAGAGTTTTTCTAAAACGAAAAAAGATCATGATGTTAATATTTGGCCTTCTAAATTGTTAAAAGAAGATGATCCAGAAATCAATGTCAATATTGAAGATTGGCAACATTTTATTTCTAAACATCTTACAAAAATTAAACAGAATTCAGAATCCAATCAAGATATATTGACAGATTCTTTTCTTCAGTTTTTACAAAAAAAGACTGAGGAAAAAAATTGTCAGGACAGTATTATTTATGAAGGTGGTGAAACTGATCAACTCTCTATTTCATTGACTAACAAAAATAAATCAGAAGAAGAAACAATTTTCAAAAAAAAAGAATTTATTGAAGAATCCAAGCTCATGAATGATTTTATAAGTAAAATACTTTTAGAAAAAGAAGAAAAAAAATTTAAATTTTCAGACGAAAGAAAAAAATCTATTAGAAAAGAGATTTTAGATGATTTCAACAACGATTTGGATGAAAAAATTAAAAGAGATGCCATGAGTCAATATCAAGAAGACAAAACTCATCACAAACGATCATCAAATTACAACGAAATTAATCAATGGGAATTCTTAAATCAACAAGGGATTCAAAATCCCGGCAATCACCCTCGGAGAGGACCTTTTTCGTTTGGTGGGTCTTCTCAAGCACACTCTCTCGGTTGGAACCCCGTAGGAATGGGTATGCCTCGGCAAACAAACCCATATTATTCGAACCCTCATAGTAATATGATGCCTGCACATGCTCACACGGAATACAGATACAATCAATGGAACGCATCTAATCAAAAAAACCTACCCAATATTCACAATGCTCATTCTCAAAATACTATTTTACCTCAGTCACGATTAGATATTAAACATCATTCAGATATTTTCAATTCAATGTCCGAGTACGCAATGGCAGGAGGTGCGACTACGGATTTATCAAAACTGCGTAATTCTCCAAGAGATTTAATGATCCGTTCTCAATCTACGGATAAATCATCTAAATCTGGAATACACTCCGATCACCGTAATACCATTTCTCCAACGATTAAAAATTCAACCGTGCGCCCATCTTTATCAGCTCATCAAAAAACTGTTATCAGCAATCCTTTATCAGATCTTCAAATGCTTGTTACGAATCAAAAAAATGACAATCAACCCCTAAAATCGGATTCTTACCAACAAGAATCAGTGGATCTTTCGGCTCATTCTGATTTATCTAAATCTAAAGAAAGTGCAGTTAAAAAAGTTACACTTAACACTTCAGCAAGTGAAAATAGTACCGATCAAAAAGAGTGCAATCCGCCCATTAGTCTTAAAACAATTCGAAATCAAATAGAAATAAGTGAAAAACCTGTGAAATTAGTTTCAAAAAATAGTGAAAAATGTACAGAATCAGAAATATCATCATCCAGCAGAATAAACAATATAGCAAAAAATGATTTGTCCTCATTAAATTCAAAAGACCGAATTAATACGAATATTAGTAAAAATATAGCGGAAAGTATTAAAAATGCTGAGGTGTGTAAAGAAACCAGTGTAATTGTTGAGAAAAGCAAAAATTTAACGGTTAGTTCCGTTAGAAATAAAGAAGGCATTCCAAAGAATTTAGAAATTATAACAATAAATCCTAGTAGCAATGAAAAGGAATTGAAAAGTTGCATCGTTGAAGAATTGCCCAATGATTCGGAGTCAAAAATGAAAAGGATGGAACCAGACGAAAAAAAGGAGGAAATTTTAAAAGTTGAAAATTTAAAAAATGAAATTACAATTAAAACCAGTGAAAAGTGTGAAACGGCGGATAGTGAAAAAATATCAAATGGAAAACGTAAAGCCGCTGACGAGGAATCAGGTGGTACCACTAACAAAAAAACTGTTTTAGAAGTTGTTGAATCTCAGTTGGTTGAAAAAACTATAGAAAGCAACGAAGACAACCCCGATTTACCAACGGTCACGTCCACATCGGCCGAAGTTAAAACTCCGAATAGTGAAACGCTTAAAAAAACTCCGAAAAAAAAACCTTCGAAAAAATCTAAAAATTTTAGGGTATCTTCGGCACAAAGTTCGAGTTCGGATAGTCAATTTTTTAATAAAAAATTCAGGACTTCCCTCACTAAAGATGATAATAAAAAAAAATTGAAAAAGAGTTTTAACGATTCGATGGATCGTCGGGGTCCCATTTTGCACTTGGAAGGATCAAGAGATTCGCCCTCTTCCGTGACTGTGATTAATTTTCCAAAAGGAGACGACGAAGATGAAAAGGATAAAAGTACTCTTAAGAAACAAACGTTGAGTTTAAGTAGACCTAAACACCTTAATGAATTAGACTATAGAGGTGATTAATAATATTTTTAATGATATCGAAGGAGGTTCGAGATGGTGAAATGAATCTGAGTTTTTCCTTTTTTGTATTTAATTTTAGGAAAATGTAAAAATGGTTTATTTAGTAGCACATTATCTTCCCGGTACGATGCTCACACGACGGATTACACGTGGATATGCGTGTTTTGTAAAAAAGGACCTCATTTTAATGCTCTCGGAGATTTGTTCGGACCTTACATCGTATCGAAGGAGGAAAATACTTCCATGTGTGATTTTTCCGGGGATGAAAAAGACATTTCCGACGCTCAAAAAAGAGGAGGACGAAATAAAACAAGTTTAAGGTCGAACAATATGGTAGAACATTTTCAAAAAATGTCAAAAAAGGTAGTAAAAAAAAAAATTTTTTTTTTTTGCATTGTATTTGAAATGAGGACAAAAAAAAAATTATTTTTTAAATTTAATTTTTTCAGTTGAGGAGAGCGCAATCCACTGATTCTTGTCTCATTGGTATGACTGTGATTTCCGATGATCAAACCGATCAATTGCGCTACGAAGTTTGGGTACATGAACAATGTGCGGTTTGGTCACCAAACGTGTGCCTCGTAGGTTCTAGAATAATAGGAATGCAAGAAGCAATTTGGTCCAGTGTAAAAACGGTTGGTTATCCTTATTCAAAGTAAAAATACGACGTCGTATTTTTTCTCATTATTTTACGACTTTTATTTTTTTTTTATTTTTTTTTTTTTTTTAGATGTGCAGTAAATGTGGATCTTTCGGTGCAAATATAGGTTGCGTGTTTAGAAATTGTCCCAACAGGTCTCACTATCATTGCGCTAAGGAAAACGGATGGTCTTTGGAACAAGAAACTTTTATTTCAACATGCCAAGTACATAAGCCACGATCATGATTTTCAAATATTTCTAATATAAATAAGGAATAAACAAGTCTTAGAGCGTGCCAAAAAAAAAAAAAAAAAAAAAAAAAAACTGATTGCACTAATTAAATAATTTATTTTATAAAAAATTAATAGGAAATAATTCGAAAGTAGTGACATTAAAGAAAAGCAAAAATACGAAAAGTGTGTATTTAGTAGTCAGTAAATAATACAAATTTTTTTTTGTATGATTTCGTTAGAAATTGAAACGTTTTTAGTTAAAAGTTACTTACAAAAAAAATAAAAATAAAAATGCACTAAAGCGTATTTTATATATCGTAATTATTCAATAGGCTTTTAATAAGAAATACGTCAATTATATTTCAATACCATGAAGTCGTCTACGATTTATTTGTAATTCGATAATAATAAATTTATCATCATTTTTTTTTTATTTATTATTATTATCATCATTATTATTGACAAACGTTACCTTAGAAAAATAAGTGTGACTTTATGCCATTTGTCTTATAATCGTCGTCGTCGTCGTCGTCAGATGGTAATTGTCCATTATTTTCCAAACAAAAATTTAATATTTTAAGCTTTTTTTTTCTTTTTGTTAAAAAAAAAAGAATTTTCATCAAACGTTAAAATAAATTAATTATCTGCTTCTGGAAAGTTCATAATTAATAAATTAAAATAAAAAATTAGGTCTTGAAGTGCCTTAATATAAATATTAATATATTTTTTTTTTTTTTGGTTTTATTTTTAATTTAATGGGACGACAAGTCTGATGTTAAATATATAATAATAAAAATAAATAAATAAATAACGATCGACTGAAAGTCAATTTTAATAATAATATTTCCAATAACATATTTATTTAATCAAGTTCATTGCCATGAATCGAATTAAGAATGCAAAAAAAAAAAAAAAAATGAATTTTCCAGAATCGGTAAAAAAAAAAAAAAAAAAAATTTATTTTGTCATCATTGAGTAATTTTTTTTTTTTTTTTAAATAAATATTAATAGCAGATTAAAAAAGAAGAGAGCTTATTATTATTATTTTTTATCTTTATTGTATTGGGGATGGGGGGGAAGGAGGAAGGGGGAAATGTTTAAAAAATTTTTGCTCTTTTCATATTTGTATATTTAAATTCTGCAGACTGAGTTTTAATTAAATCAAACATTACTTAGATTTACCTGAAAAAGTATTTCAATTGTTTTATTATTATTATTATTATTGTACATAACCTAATAACATGTATATTGTATTTTTTTTATTTACCATAAAAAAAGGAAGAAGAAACAAATCTATATGTATATATATATATATATATATATATATATATATATATATATATATATATATATATATATATATATATATATATATAATTTACAAAAAAAATTTCCACATCAGGAAAAGAAAAAATAAAATATTATAAAAAAAAGAAAAATTTATTTTATTTTTAATTTAATTGAAACCTATCTAAAGCCAAAAAAATTAATAAAAGAGAATGTTTATGTTATTTTCAAGTTATTAATAACTTATTTATTTATTTTTTTTTTATCTCGGTGAAACATAAAGTTTTATTTTCACAAAAAAAAAGAAATTCATGGGTTTTGCCATTACAAAAACGAAAATCTATATATATAATTTATTAATAATACGTCATCACATTTTATTTTTATATTAATTTGTAAAATTTTAATAAAAATTATTCATTTTTTATCAAATTTTGTCAAAGGAAAAAAAATCGATTAATTAAAAAACAAAAAAAAAGTTTTTATTCTCTTTTGCTTTGGTTGAAGGGTTGGAGGGTTGGTTAGTAATGTGATGACTTTTGAAAATACGAGAAGGGTTGAAGAAAAAAGGAAAAATTTTCATTTTGTAAAAGGGAGAGAGAGAATTTTAACCCCTCTTTTAAACGAATAAAATTCAAATGTTATTGATTTTTGATATTTTCTCTCATCGACGCCCCCACAAAAATTATTTTAAAAAAAATTCTTTTTTAATTTTATCCGTACGTATACATATTTTATTTACGACTGGAAATTTTTATTTTTTTTTTTTTATTTTTACGATTTCGTCAACTTTCTAAAACTTGCTTAAAGTTAAAAAAAGTAATTAATTAATAAAATACAAAAAATTTTAATTAAATATCAACAAAAAAAAATGTCGCGCGAATATAAACAAAATTTCATTAACTTCCCTCCATTTTTCGTTCTTTGGGTGGTTGTCGTTAAAATAAAAAAAAGTCACGTGACTAATTTTTTTGTACGGAAACCCCCGAGGGAAGGGGGAAAAAAATGAAAAATTTTTGAATACGGAGATGAAAGTTCTAGAAAAAACTAAAAGTTCGTTAACGTCGAATTGCTTTTTTTTTAATAATAAAAAAAAAAAAAAGATTTCACGTTCGAGAAATTTCGAGAAAAAAATTGGACGGTTTTTTCATAATTAAAACAAAAAAAAATTGAATAATTTGTCGGTTAGTTCGTTTTTGCACTCAGTTTTTTTTTTTTTCACAAACAAGTTTCAAACTGTTCGGCACCGATTTGAACTTGCCTCCTAGTCTCTTAAAATCAGTCGTAAGTTAAACTTTTAGATTGAATGTTATGGGGATAGGAAGAGTGAGAGAGAGGGAAAGAGGGAAAAAGAGAGAGAAAGAAAGAAAAATGTCGGTTGTGAAGAGAAGTGAGCGTGTCGTTTGATCCGTTACATTCGGTTTTTTTTTTTTTTTTTATTTATAATTATTTTTATTTATTTATTTATTTATTTAAACATGTTGAAAATAATTTTTTCAATACGAACTTGAAAACTTTTTTTTGTCAGTTTTTCCTTTTTTTTTTATTCGTTAATGTTAAAGAAAGTTTGGTCGAATTAAGAAATTTTTTTTTTAACGTTCATATTTCAAGTTTTTTTTTTTTTTCGTTTTTGCATTTAAGTTATGATTCGTTTCATAACAATTATATTATAAGTTCACAAGATTTTGTTTCACTTTTTTATTATCATGTAAAAACAAAACAAAAGAGAAATTTTTATTAATAATAATAATAATAATATTATAAGTGTAAAATGATGATGATGGTTGTCAGCCATAAAATGGTTTGGTGATATGGGTGGATTCATTTATTATTGGATATTTTATTTTGTTTTTTATATAATTGTTGCTATCAGGGAAACTTATGGTAAAAGTAAGTTTTTTTTATTTTATTTTATTTTTTACTTTACAAATAGTCGGTGTGATAATAATAATAATAATAATAATGACAACTTTCGATTGTAAAACAACTTTTATTAAATAAGAAAAATCAACTTTTTTTATAATAATAAATAATTATTTATTATAAGACATGTAATAATACACGTTTCGTGGCAGAAATTTTTTTTTTGACGTTCGATCAGCTGTTCGATATATATTGGTAAATGAAATGATCGATTGATTTTACATTAGTATTTGAAATCCGTGAAGAATGAAAGAACATAATTTTTTTTTTTTTTTTTTTATTCAGTGGTAATTTAACCTCACGGAAATTGAAAAAAAAAAAAAAAAAAAAAAAAAAAATCAAATTATATAAGAATTTTGTTGTTGTTGAAAGAAACCTTTCCCAACGTCATTTATTATCCATAATTTTTTAACTTGGGAAATAATTATATTAAATTGTGTTTCGAAGAGAAGGAAATGAATGATAATAATGATTATAATTAAAGGTCGAATCGTTTACGAAAAGGTTTTTTTTTTTTTTTCGTTGTCGTTGTTATTGTTGTTGTTGGTGTTGAAGTTGTTGGATTTTATCAAAATGGTTTCGAATTGGAAAAAAAATTTTTTTTTTTTTTTAAATCATTTCAAGTCTTTGTCACGATGAAATAATTCCACACATAAATAAATTCTCGAATGTTCGATTTTATTTTAATTTACGAAAGTAACGAGATATTTCGATTCTCGAATTTTATAAAAAAAAAAAAATAAAATAAAAACAAATTTTTTTTTTCCAAGTCTAGGACGACCTTGAATTTTTTTCCTTGGCTTTTTTTTATTTTATTTTTTTTAAAAGGTATTTAATTTGCGTACCTGAAAGGTTCGAATGAATTTTAATAATGATAATGATAATAAGTATGAAAATGTTTGTAAGAAAAAAAAAAAAAACAAAATGGGGAGAAAGAAAAAAGAGGAAGTGAAATAACAACAACAAATGTTTGAAATATGTTAGAAAGCATTTTATGTATGTGTGTGAGTGTGAGAGTTTATGAGTTTTCACTTTTAAATATATATATAAATAAATATTTTTTTTTTTTTCGAATGGTTTTTTGTTATGAAAAAAAAATCGCCGAGAGTAATAAATAAATAAAAGAAAGAAAGAGAGAGAAAGAGAGAGAGAGAGAGAGACGAAAAAGTTTAAATAGGAATTTTCTAAACGAAAAATAATAATAATTTTTCCTTATACAAATTGTAAGAATTTAAGACGTAAATTTCTTTTTTTTCTTCCATTTTTTTCTTATTTTTTTTTTTTTGGGGGGATGAAAGGAAGGTGGATGAGAGAGAGAGAGAGAGGGGTGGGGAGTTAGTGAAAGATGATCGTGTACAGGTAGACGAATTCGTATGCATTTTTTGAATCACCATCTTTGCAAAATAAGTTTTGTTGTATTTAACCAACAACAACAGTATGTTTGTTTGTTTTGTTTATATTTATATTTTTTTTATTTATTTTTATAGACCGTCATTAGTGTTTTTTTTATTATTTGTAATAACCACGGAATGAATGAATGAATGAATGAGAGAGAGAGAGAGAGAGAGAGAGAGAGAGAGAGAGAGAGGGAATGAAATTTAACTTCTTAAAGAAGAATGAGATCGTTTTTTTTCAATGATTATTTACGGTATGAATTTTTTTTTTCTTTATTTTTTTTCGATTTAATGCGAGTCGATGATTTAGCTAATATTTTAATAATATTAAAGTTTTTTTATATATTATTATTATTATTATTATTATTTTGTTTTTTAAACCGTGGAGAAAGAGAGAGAGAGAGAGAAAAAAAAAATTTGTGAAAGTTTTATGATGACCGGATATGTGCGGTTATATATTAGGCAAACCGATGATGACGTTTCCGTGAATTTTAAAATTAAAATTATAAAAAAAAAAAAAGATGGAGAAGAAGGAGAATAATAATATGGCCGAATCATTTTGTTTCGTTGTCCTTTTTTGTTTTTTTGTTTTTTTTTTTCGAATCACGAAAAATACAAATCTTTATATTTATATACGATGATAATTTCAGGTTTTGTAACACATGAAAAGCATTAAAAGCGACTTTTTAATTTGGTAGTTTATTGTACTCTCTTGCATACAGATCGTGATTGGCACTTTGTCCGGAAGTCTCGCGCATTCATGCTAAAAATTATCAGGAGGTTGTTTTCGTTGTTGTTATTGTTGTTGTTGTTGTTGTCAAAAGAAAGAAAGAAAGAAAGAAATTATTTTTATTTCGTGATTGTTGGTGATTTAAAGACAAGTTGAAGCATATAAAAGCCATTGTAATAATGATGATAATAGCAAAGGAAAAATGATTGCGGAGTTTGTCTTTGTTTAATATTTTTATAACAAAAATAATAATAATAATAATGATAAATAAAAATAATATCGTAGTACGGAAATTGGAATAAGATCAAATGTGCGACAGGCCTCCTCGTTCAAAAAAAAAAAAAATTAATTTTGTTCGTTACTTACGGTTTTTTTTTTTTTTTTTGTTCAGATAAAAATTTTTATGTATTTCGTAAAATTTTACGATCATGGGCATGCACCGAAAAAAAAAAAATAAAAAAATGATGGGTCATTAGAAAAAGAAAATTGCAATTTTTTTTTTTTAAATTGATATACACACAATCATGTTATTAGTGATGGTATAAAAAAAAAAAAAAAACATAGAAATGCACAATTGAACTAAAAAAAAAAAAAAAAAAAAAAACTACGAACGATATTTATTATTATTATTTTTTTTTTTAATAATCTTGAATTCGATAAACCCGTTATTCGTTTGTTTTGTTTTTCATTCTCTTTTTCAAAGGAAACAACAAAACGGTTTGATTTGTTTAGTTGTTGTCGTAGTTTTAACCATTTTTTTTTTTTCCATTCCTTGGCCTTGATTTTTTACTTGGAAAAAAAAAAAAAAATTTGTGAAGGTTCGTTCTTTTGAATGTTGTACCTCGAAAATGGTTGAAACAACTTCTTATAATATGCTTTGGGTGTACTCGATGTCCGCAAGTTATCATTCCTTTTTTAGAGTATGCTTGATAACTCAGCATGAATTCAAATTAATATGATGAACTTTTGGGTTTTTTTAAATGCCAGTCGCGATGATTGAAATTTAAATTTTTTAATTTAAAAAAAAAAAAAATTATTATTAACAAATGAAATTTGTGAAATTGGTCTTCGTTTCCCTTACATTTTATTTTATTTGATTGATAATAAAAAGAAAAAATAGGTATTATTATTATTATTTTTTTTTAATTTGGTGTTGTGAAAACAGTCGATCGGAAATTGTATCGTGTATCTTATTTTGCGGTTTTTAAATGTGGTTTTTTTATCAGGTGTTAACGTGCACTTTAAAAGAACAAAAAAAAAAAAAGATGGTTGTTTATATGTAAAAAAATGACTTTTGATGATGAAAAGTTAAGAGATAACTTTTTGACGATTCCCCCTAAATGATGAATAGTTACTAAGCTTCGAAGCGTTCTTGTTAAAAAAAAAAAAAAAAAAAAAAAATTATAAATTTTTATGCAATAATAATTTTTTTTTTTTTCTTTTGCCAATTCGCAAATGTTATGAGAAAAAAAAGAAAGAAAAATTTATGGTTTTGTTTAAATTTAAATTTAATTTTTCACTACGTTAATGATGATTAACGCACGTGACAAATCGAAAATGATAATAATAATAATTTACTCTCATTAATTAATTAATTTTTATTGGTGCTTTTTGGGGTTTTCCAAAAAAAAAAAAAAAATTTCAATTTAAATATAATAATTTTTTTTTTTTTGCGTATTTAATAAATACGTAAAAATTATTATTATTATTGTTTGTTACGTTTACGTTTTAGGTTTGAGAATATTTTCTGGTTGAGAAATTTAAGCGATCATTAAATAGTAATTTTTTTTTTTTTGTGAAACGTCACTTTTTTGTCTGTCTTTTTCTATTAAAGAAAGAAGTTTTTTTATGCGTGAGACATTATTAACTAGAATGCCATGATGCATCCGTTAATTTTTGTTTATGACAGGGAAAAGGAAAAAAGGAAAAAGAAAAGTACAACTATCTGTTGGTGAAACACAAAGTTTGAAAATTTCCAGTTGATTTTAAATCTTGTGTTTGTTGTTGTTGTCGTTGTTGAAAATTCATTAGGGATTTACATTTTATGCTTTTAGCGAGTGTGCTTGTTGTTAATTTTTTTTTTTTTTTAATAAATTTTAGCAAGTTTTTTTTTATATTTGTTATAATTAGTTTTTACCTTTTATTTCGTCTGATACATTAGTTTTCTTTCTCTCTCTCTCTCTCTTCTACCTTGCATTAATTTAATGGACGGTTAATTTAATTTTCTAAATTCTATATTAATAACCCTTGGCATCGGCTTGAAGGAAAAAAAAATATATATATAAAAAAACAAAATGGAAGGAAAATAGACGAAAGTGATGATGATTTATATATATGAAAGTATTATTCAAAGTATAAGATTTCTTTTTTTTTTTTTTTTTTTTTCAATAAACAAAATTAAATTAAAAGGAATTCAATGTTGATTTTTATAACTTTTATTCAAGTATATCCCTTAAGGGATATATTAATAATAAGTTTCTTTACACAAATAAATGCCGTAATTATCACGAATGAATTGGGGGGATTCAGAGAAGAAAAAAAAAATGTGGCGAAGTATTTTTAAACCTGACTTGAATACGTTTCGAGGGATTTATGATTATTTTTTTTCTTTTTTCTTTTTTAAATTTGTTTCATATGGAACACGTTTCGTTAGGAAAAGCTAAATAAATAAAGAGAATTCATTCATCACTTTGACAGATTAGAGTAAAGAAGAAGAAAAGTAAAGTTTCCATTTCTGTGATTTTTTTTTTTTTTGTTTAACATTTAATTAATTCTTAATTGCGCAATGGAGTGGTGTTGAATGAATAATTAAAGTTAAGAACATCATCATAAGAAAAAGAAATTTTTCACTCGTTTGTAAAAAAAAAAAAAAAAAAAAAAAAACAAGTTTTACGAATCAATATTCGCACTTTACCTTAAATATTTTATATTTATTCGATAACGTGTAAATTGCGGGGGTTAAAGGAGACAAAAAATTATAGAATTCATATCAATGGATACTTTTATTTAAAATAAGGGATAAACGATAATTAATTATGAATTCATCGATTGCGAAAGTAAAAAAAACGATTTTCGATTTCATTCGGTTATGAATACGCCGCCATTTTACTCTTCGAAATGTGGTAAAAGAAAAAAGAAAGAATGAAAGAAAGTTATCATTTTTTAGTCGTAATAGGATAACTTTTTTGTAATTAACACCCAATAATCGAAGGAAATTAGCAAAAATGAAAAAAATTTTAAACTAATAATATTTAATTTAATTTTTTTTTTTTATTAAAAATTAAATAAATAAAACTTGAGGTTTTTTCTTTAAGGCTGACGATAAGATAAAAACAGCGGCACACGTGCCTAAAGGCATATAGGTATAATATTTCCAGTTTAAAATCCGTGCCTTTGTCTCGCAAAGACCGAAAAAATAATAATAATAAATGTTAGGATTGACATCGATTGGACGATCAATATCTTTTTTTTATTTATTTTAATTTTTATATAAATTTATTTACGTTTCTGTAGAAAGGAATCACGATTACTTTGACGCAAAGTAAAAATACGAAATGACACAAACATGAAAAAAAAAGATCTAGCACACTCTAGAACATTCTAGCACTAGCATAAGAGGGTAAATGAGAATGTGCATGCACGTCGTCAAATCGATCATTATTATTTGTGACCCACAAAAAAAAAAAAAAAAAATTATAGTAACAACTAGAATTTGCAAAAGAAAAATTTATGGATTTCATCGTAATATCAAAAACGATGTTGATCTAGAAATGGAAAATATTTTTTCGATTCTAAACTCTTCGTTGTCTTTCTCATAAATGTAGGAATGCAATTAAAAAAATTTGGCAGGTTTTGTTCGTTATGTTAATTTTATTTTAATAAATAAAAATAAATACGAGTGAAAAAGTTTATAAAAAATTACATAAAATATTTTTTTGTTTCACGTCGCGGTTAACAAAATAATTAATTCTTTTGTAAAAAAAAAAAAAAAATAAATAAATATTGTTTCGTAGGTGTGAGAAAAATAAAACGTTCGAAGTGTAAAAAATGTATTTAATTTAAAAAAAAAAGATTTATCTAGTGTTAGGATTTTCACTTCTTTTTTTTTTTACGTAAATTTTGACGTGTTGTATGGAGTACGAAATGATTAGGTAAAAAAAAAAATAAATAAATAAATAATTATAATAATTTTTAATTCAGTTTCGAAATGATTTTACGATCGAAAAATTTTTTTTTATCGTAATGAGGAAGTTGGTAAATTTAATTGTAAAACGTGAATTTTCATTTTTTTTATTTTTATAGAAACGAATGTTTCACTTCCGTTTGTTCGATTAAAAAAAAATAAAATATTGTACACGATTTTATTTTATTTTATTTTTATAAGAAACAAAAAAAAAAACCGGAAGGATGTGCATTACACGTATGAAACAGATGCGTTCACAGATTGTTATACTATATTTAAAAAAAAAAAAAAAAAAAATTTAAACAGCTGCCAGTGCTGCTGATTTCCTTTCTTTTTTAAATAAAAAAAGGAAAAAAGGGTTGAATGAATATGAATGGAAGAACACGAGATCGTTTTCGAAAAATTTAAACGTGTAATGTAACCACACAAAACTCTAATATATGTAACTAATTAAATTTTCGATTCTTTTTCCGTTCCGGAAACGGAAACGTAGAATTTTTTTCTATTCTAATGAAAGTAATTGGCGTAACGTGGAAGGGATTCATTAAAAGTTATGAAGTAAGAAGAAAAAAAAAAAAGTTTATACATATATATGTACGTAAACTTGGAATATACAAATATTAAATATGACCCAGTTTGTTAACCGTGAGATTTTTTTTCTTTTAAACGCACCAAAAACGTGACCGGTACATGAAATTCAAGGTTTCTTTTTCTCTTTCTTAATACTACACGGTCCACACAATATATGTTTAGAATCGTCGTCCATTGTGAATACAGACAAAGATATGTCAGAAGTATTAAATGCGTGTACAATGAATACTTTGCTTTAAAAAAAAAAAATTTAGAAAATTTAAATGGACATTATTTTTTTCGTATAAAGGTGTTGTATCACAAGAGAAAATTAAATTTTAATCAAATTAAAAGTAAGTTTGTTTGTTAATAACGGTTTTAGAGGCAAGTGTTTGTGTTGCTTGTGTTCGTGTGTATGTACTTATATATATTTTTTATTCTTTCCATTTTATCTATGGTGGCCATACATCATCATCAAACTTTGTTCTTCACGGTTAATTATCGAAAATTTTTTAATATAAAAAAAAAAATTAAAAAAAAAAAAAAACATGGAAAAATTTCCCTCGAGTTATTTTTATTATTACTTAAACTATTTTTTTTCAGCTGCACCAAGTTTTGTTTTTTTTTTTTTGTAAAGTAAAAAATTTAAAGTAATCAGAATCATCTCTTCTCCATTGTGTTTGAATTCGTATGTGTATATGTATTTTTTCTCCCGTTTGTGGAATCGTAACGGTTTTTTTTTTTGGTTTCTTACGGATCAGTTAGATTTTGAAAGATGGATGTTGCTTTTGTTGATTGAACTAAAGTCTGAGACACTCATTCGTGTCTCACGAATTTAAGCAATTGTTCCAATTAATTCGAAAGATTAATCGGTTCAGGTTAATATAATGAAATTATTGGTTGACAAGGTTATGATGGAATTAAAGTGTGCAATTAACCCACTTGTGTATGATCTTACATTTAATTGCTATTAAATTATGTTTCAAGCGACGCGACAAACCAAAAGTTTGCACAAAAAAATAAATTTTCCGATCGAGGAGAAACTTGGAAAAAAAAGTCTTAACCAAGTCTAATCGTAAAATAATTGAGTGTGAAATAAAAAGTTTAAAGAATTGCATTCAAAAAAAAAAACAAAAACAAAAGAAAATTTCATTTTATCTTATTTTTCTTTAGTTTTTTTTTTTTTTTTTTAGTTTTTATTGCCTAAATAAAAAATTGTATTAGTCATTTGGTTGGTTGCCCTTTAACTCGGTTGTTAGATTTCACAAAAAAAAACGTTTTTGACGGGGAAAAAAAGAGAGAAAATCATCTTAAAAATAAAATGGAAGTAATCATTTTATTGTTATTATTATTTTTTTAAAACAAAAATTTATCAGACAACAAAAGTTTAAAATAATAATTTTGTGTTCATTTGCCGGGAAATTACTTTACTCCGTGAAATTCATATGTTTCTCGAGACCTTTAATCTTTTACTTAGCCCAAAGAAGGGTCATCATTTTCTTATTATTACACTTCCCTCTTCCCGCCTTTTTTTTTTTTTTTTTTTTTTTTTTTTAAGAAAGAAGGAAAAGAAAAAAATGTTTGCTACGAAAGGTCACCTGAATTGTTTTTTTATTTAAAGATCACATAAATTTTTTTTTTTTTTTTTTTTAGTCTTTTTGATTATGCCTTTAAAATTTTTTTTTTTTTTTTTGGAACTAAATTTGTTTTTTTTTTTTTCGTTTTTTAGATTGCTCTAAAAGTCTGGAGTCGTGCCTTCGTTGTGACGAAACAGGTTTTAAGTGCCTGAAGTGCAAACATTTGATCGTTTTTGAAACAAGAAATTGTGTCAAAAGCTGTCCGATGGGATACACGAGTCAGTGGTCCACATACGATGATTACATGGGTCAAATTTGCGTCGAAACATCATTTGCTGCAAGTTTAGGATTTACCGGGGAAACGTCAGCTGTTTTAGTCGGATCACTTACCGGTAGGCTAAAAGAAATAAAATAAAATTTGTACGATTTTTATTACTGCACATCAAGCAGACGATCGAAATCGATTAAAAATAAAATAATTTAACTTTTACAGGGTTGATACTTTGTCTGGGAGCTTTGTTGGGAGGATGCATTTACATACGAAGAAGAAGAATCAAAGCTTTGGCCACGATGGATGAAAATTCAGATTCGACGATGATAATGACTCCTCTCCATCAACAAGGTGCAAATTACAAAAAAAAAATAAATAAATAAAACAAAAGAATCGATTTAAAAAATAAATGGGAGAGAGAGCTGCCTTTTGTAATTTTTTCCATTTTTTAAACAAAATCTTGGGAAAAGATTTCATTGGTTAGGGAGACGGAGAGAGAGAGAGGAAGAAAAAAAAGTGTGAATGTAAAAAATTTTGTTATTTATAACAACTAGAGAAACTAATAATAGTAAACAGAGATTTAGGAGTTGTTGCCCCTTACAAAAACCTCACGGATTTGGTTTGGTTGTTGTTGAGATTAAAAAACTTAATTTTTGGTTATTTCTCTACTATAAACGAAGCTTATCAGTGATTATTTTTTTTATTTACGTCTTGGGGGTCATTAGTTTTTCTCTTGTTTTGTTTAATCTTGGAAAATGCTGATTTGACAGGACGTTAATTATGAATTAATATTTATTTACATTGATAACATTACAAAAAAAAAATAATTTTTTTTTTTAAAAAAGAAATGACATAAAGCTGTTTTCTGCTGTCGGTTTTTTAAATGAATTTTATTTTATTCGTAAATGACAACGGAGCAGATAGCGTATAATAATAATAATTAAAATTTTTATGTATTTTTTTTTTTTTAGAAAGAGGAGAATTTCTTCGTGAAATTTCACTTTTGCGTCACGAGGCTCCAGTTTTTTTATCAATGTTGAACGAAACGAGACGACAAGTTCGAGAAATAGCAAGGACGAAATTGACCAACAACAAACGAGATTCGGCGAGTCAGGCATACAGACCAGTACTTAGGGACTTGTACGTGATACTAATTCTTTTGAACAAGCCCGAAGAGAAAATAACGAATCCGCCCCAAGACTGGAGAAAGTTAATTTCGTGGGGAGAAAGAGTTTTAAAGCGGTACAAGCGACAGCATAATTTAGACGCGCCCGTCGGTCAATTAGTCACGTTTTTAGATGTACCTGAACAACAGCACCAGAACGGAAGTCGAGTTTCACTTTTTCAACCCTATTGCACGTTGAGCACGGTGAGCACGAACACGTTGACATCCACGGTCAGTCGAAAATTGAAAAACGCGTTGAATTCGAAAAGCGACGGAGGGGTAAAAGAAGAGCCTAAGGAAACGTCGCTTTTAAAAGAGAATTTGAACGGTTCGAATGGAACAACGTATCCGTTACCCGGAGACGATATAAGTTTTAGCAATTTGAACAGGTTTTCGTACAGGGAAAATAATTTCGATAATTGGGACGAAGATCACACAATATTAGCAGAATGGTCAGCTAGTCAAGAATATTCATTCGAAGATGATTTCATTAGGCTGGGATTTAGGCCTCAGGATGAAATAACCACAGAACTGTGATATTTATTTATAATAATAATAATAAAATATTAATTCAAAATTAATGAAATTGCGTTTAAATGAGTTTTTCAAAAGAGAGAGAAAGAGAGAGAGAGAGAAAAAGTTATAAAAAATATATATTTTTGTATCAGATTAAGTTGTTCGTGCTAGTTATATTTAAATGCTTATTTTCATAAAAATATATATGAGCATAAAAAAAAAAAAAAATTTCAAGACTTGGTTCTAATAACACGTATTATTATTATTATTATTATTATTATTATTATTATTATTATTATTATTATTATTATTATTATTGTTATTTTCAATACAAAAGAAATTTCAACTTGAATTTAAAAAAAAAAAACAGAGATCAATTATCATTTTGTTTTTTTTTTTTTATTAAACGTAAAATTAATTTTAAACGGTTGCCAATAATGTAATACATAACACATACTCGAACGCATTAAAAATAATTGTAAAAAAAAAATAATGTATGATGTTCAGTATTATGCATGTTAATTAATAATAATAATATTAAAAAAAAAAGTGTAATTGAATGTAATTTAATTTTTTTTACAACGATGATGAATAGTTGATGTGTGTCTTATTACATCCCCTAACGTATATTATTATTATTAGTTCCTTAGTGAGAAGGTAGTCAAATATACTTTTGTGTTGAATTGTTCGTTTTGTACTTTTTTTCCAAAAAAAAAAATTGTAAATAATTGAAAAAAAATTAAAAAAATAAAAAAATTTGTATTTTTTATTATGATTTTATTACCTTTTGATGTTTTCATTATGAAAAGTGTGAGGAATGATTGGATTACAATAAAATAAAGAGAAAGTTTATTTTATTTTTTTTTTTGGGGGGGAATTATATTTTTTAAAAATAGGATGAAATGTTTGTTTTTGAAAAGGTTCTAAAAGTTTATAACGAAAAATTATTTTATTTTTATCGAATAAAATAATCGTGAACGAATTAGATTTGAATTTTAAGGTTTTTCTTTAAATGGTAATTATTAGAAAATAATTACATTATACAGCAAACAAACAAGAAAATTGAATATTTTTGAGTAAAATAATTTTAAATATAAATAACATGAGTAAATTTTTGTCTTTTTTTGCCCCGGATTTTATTTTTTGAAAATTTTTTACATTTTAAAGAAAATGAATTTTGTAATGCAATAAACAGTAAACAGTAGCAGCTGTCAGATCAGCATAAAAATTTCTAATTAAAAGCGTCATGTAACAAACAAACAAACAAAAAAAATTTTTTTTTTTTTTTTCTCTTTTGGAAATCTACTTTTATAAGCATATTAACCAAAATCGGTTATAAAAATATTAATTTTTGATTCAAATAAATTTTTATAATTTGGATAAACGTAAAATTAAAAAAAAAAAAAAAAAAAGAAAAAAAAAAGCCGCGCTATGATTTTTTTTTTTATTGCTTTATCCACAATAAAAAATGGCGGTGACAATAAACAAATTTTTTTAAAGTGGTCGTACCATTTTGTAATATCCAGTTTTAAAATAGCATTCAGAATGCCAAATAAACGTGTTAAAACTTATTTGCGAATATACATATTTTATTTTTTGTTTTTTTTTTTAAAAAAAAAACTTGTATATTAATTTTATTTATTAAAAATTATATTTATATACATGAATAAAATTTCATATTAAACATGGAGAAATATGAAATAATACGATGTGGTTAATAACTTAGATGAAAAACATAGTTACATAAGTTAAACATGTTTTAGTGAAAATGCAAAACGGAGCGCCATTTTGAGTTTTGTAGAGAAATGTTCGCTCTTTCGTGATGATGTTTATTACTTATCATAAAATATTGATAAGTATCGGGAAATCATATTTAATTATAATTAAAAGTGTTTTATAGTTATTAGTTTAATAATTATAAATAATATTCAACATTTCTCGCTCGGAAATAAACGAAAAAGTATTATGTGAAAAATTTTTTTACTCTGGCTTCAGTTTTTTTTTTTTTTTTTTTTTTTTTTTTTTTTTTTAAGTGTTTACTAATGGCAACGATATAAAATATACCCTCTTTTTTATATTACCATTTGTGCACTTTTTAAAATCTGGTAGGTGAATTTTTTTTTTATATAAAAAAATTCTTTATAATAAATACTTTATATAATTTAACTTATTTTATTACAAAGAGAGATTTACATTTTGACACGAAACGGCCTTGGGAAATGCGTCTACTCAAAGCCCTTTGTCAAAGTGAAATTGATTGCATGAAGCATTTTTATGTTAAATTATTTATTTTTAAATAAATGTTCTTTTGGAGCTTTTCTAAATATATTTGTTTGCTTGATTTTGATTTAACTTTTTTTTTTTTTTTTCTCTCTATTTTATTAATTATCTATACGGTAGAAATTTTCTAATCAATTTTTTTATATATGGCCTTATTTTGGTTTAAGGGTGAGTAAATACTTTCAATGAGGAACAAATGATTTTGTATATATAGTCTGTGCTCTAAATGTTTCTCATTTAACGTCATAGTATATTTTTTACACACTTTATTTATTTAATAAAATTATGATTTTATTCAAATATATATATATATATTATATGTAAATAATATAATTGAAGGGATTTGTAAATTTATTTTATGTGTTTAATCGTTTATAAGCAAAAATTTAATGCTAAATATTTTTAAAACATTCGATACATACAGAAATACAATTATGCCACCTAACTAATTTATTTAAACATTTCCAATTATTTAAATAATTTATTTAGTTATTGAAATATCTTACTCGATGGAATTAGGTGTGGTTTTATAAAAGCATTCCTGTTGTATTTACTTTTGAAGCATGTCATGCTTACTGTATTGTAATTGGCTTTAATTATTAAAAATAAAAATAAAAGAGTTAATAAAATAATAGTTGCAAGGAAATTTGAAATTTTATTTGAAAAAAATATAAGTTTGTATTTTTATTTAAGCCTCATAACGTAGCTTACCAACCTATTTTCCTATTTCTACAAATCTCGTTTTAAAGTTTGAAGAAATTTCTGAACATATTCAAGCGTTTTCCATTAATTACAATTTAGTGTTTTTCGATTAATAACTTTTAAAAATATTTTTTTCTATTTATCACATCTGTAGTCCTTTGGGTTTTTTCGCAATGTCTTCTCATGTACTTCAAGTGCACAACTTCTAAATGTAATGAACACCAATCCAAAACCTAATAATATTGCTAAACTGGGAAGATCATTGCAGAATGATCTGTATAATGAGTTTGCAAACCCTTTCCATGGTTTTAACTCGTAAGGTGATATCATATAATAGTTTATACCGTAAAGTCTTTGCAAATTGCCAAATATTTTACCCATATCATAAAAAAGAGAATTAAAAGTCTAATTTTATTTTTATTTAAAGTGGAAATTTAGCTTTTTTTTTTTTCAATTATTATGATTTCATTATTTATGTATTGGCAATCCTGTTCGATTTCTTTTATTTTATAATTTTTAAACATTTAATTTCTTTCGAGAATGTGATGCTGCATAGTACTTTTTTTTTGTTACCTACATCTTACTATGTTAATTTTTAAAATTAACATTGAGTTTTCTCTTATCTTTTTTCAGTGAATTAATAGATGCACATCTTGGTTACTTTTTTAAATTAAAAATGACAATGAAAACAACAGAAAGTGCTAGAGAATGAATAGCGAGCAAGCTACGGCCATGTCAGTATCTGTATCAAGTGCCTCAACATGTTCAGGAACTGAGGTACTTTTTTTTTGTCCTAAAAAACCTTGCAATTTGCCTTTTTTTAATATCATTCCCAATCTTTCTTCTAATATTTTTTTAAGCTGTTTTTAAAAAGCTACAAATCAGGCTAATAAAATAAAAGTGCAAATCAATGAAGGAAAGTTATTTATTTTAACAGGAAAGTAATATAGTTTTACAAAGACCATCTGGATCTGCTGCTGCTGCGGCGGCTGCAGCTGCTGCCGACCTTCGCGTTGGTACTGTAGCTTTATCTAATGTAGCAAAATATTGGGTGTTGACAAACCTCTTTCCGGGTCCAATACCTCAAGCGGTGTATCTTAATCATCCTCCAGGTCGCGTGGGGGATATAAAACAAGAAATTGATCTTAGTCAACAAGTTGTACCTACAACCATGGAAGGCATGACATTGCTTCACCAATCTACTCATTCCCAAGCACAGGTGACGCTTAAATTATTTTTGTCACTTTCTGCTGCCCAAACTATTAAACACCGAAATAAAAATACACATAGTCCGTTCGTTGCTAAGTTTTTGCCAAAAGTAGGCCCTTTTCTATGGTGGTGTATGTTATATTTCTGCAGATCCCAGTGAGTGCGGTTCAAGCTTCTATTGCATCTAATGGTGTAGGAACTTTACCTCTTCCATCTGTATCTTCTTCTTCGCATATGGAAGTCAGTTTACAAGGCCAGCAGTCTAATCAATCTGAAAAAGAAACAAAATTGGACAGAGGGACTTGCGTGACAGAAAGAGTCAGTGACAATCAGGTGAAGAATTTTACCTAATTTTCATTCCGTATAGTTAAAATTTCAATTGGAAAAAATTCATTTTTATTGGTTTAGAAGAGAATATTTAGACGATTTAAAACAGAATGCACAATTTTTATAAAATAAAAATTAGTTTATTATTTTAAACTACCTATTACATAAAGTAAGACATTTTAGTTATTTTTCAACTTTTTTTCTATGTTCCTTGCGTGATTTTCAATGAATTCTAAATGAGGAGATATTTAATTTAAAAGTGAAATAAATATAAAATAAACCTTTTAAAAGTAATTAGTATGATAGACTGCTTACATGGCATTGTAAAAAGTTAATAAAAATCAAAAATTTTATTGAATATTTCTTGTGTGTAAATTTGTAGTTTATTATTTGCAAACTAATTAACTATGACTTCTTTTAAAAAACTGTAAGCGTTGTAGTTAGAATTAAAAAATGGCAGGGGGAAAAGTAAGCGTGTGATTGAGAACACAAAATTCTGCTTTTACTAAAGCAAAATGTTCAAGAGGGAAAATGACTGCAGGTTAATCAATAATTTTTAAACATTTAGGTTCACTGTCAAGTTCAGTGTGATATACCAAACGTAAGCGGTGTTCAAATTCAACAAGGAAATCAACAAGGCCATCAATCCAATCAACAAAATACTACAATGTCTCAATCTCAAGGGCAAAGTCAACAAGTTCAGCAGCAAATAAATATTCATCAACCTCAGCCCTCATCTTCTCAACATCAATCTCAGTCTTCTGGGCAACAATCTCAACAACAACAACAGTCACAACAACAACAGCAACAACCACAACAACAACAACCACAACAGCCACAACCCTCATCTCAGTCAGGGCAACCTCAGCAACAAGTAATCTTTGGTTTATCTAAATTGTTACGTTTTTTTTTTTTTTGTTGAGAAATCAATCAGAATAAAAAAAAAATGCATTGAAAATCCGTTAGGTTTCTTCTCATCATTCGGTGGAGTCCAGTGGCAACAGTAGCAGTCATATAGAAGAAAATATAAATTGTCCAGATATAAAACTTTCTGGTCAAATGATTTCGACACAAGATATAAAAGATGAAAACAAAGAAATGGCATGCAACGTAAAAGATAATCGTTTAATTATGACCGGGTATATAATTAAAAAAAAATAAAGAGAAATTCAGTTCAAGTTTATTAAAAAAAAAAAAAAACATACAAAATGAAAACATTTTTTTTTATTTCTTTAGTTTTCCCATGCAAGATGTAAAAGGGCACATGATGGATATTAGAACTGCTGATGGAGTAGTTAAAATAACTGCAGATCAAGATGTTGCAAAAACATTACTTAATGCTGATATGGTGCAGAGCATGTACAAGGTGTGAAGCCCTTAGAAGCATTACTCCCGATTTTAATTGCTCTTTTTTACTTTTCTCATTCATTTGATTTCTAAATTTTTTTTTTACTCAAAACTTTCTGTAGGTGAATGTCGAAGATATCAATCAACTTTTGGCATATCATGAAGTATTTGGTAAATTATCGACTGATCCTTTGGTTCCTGTACAACAAAATGGTAACAAGGTACAGGAGAATAGTGGAACAGTCACTGCCGCTCCAAGCAGTCCAACATCTGTGGGACCTTATTCGTGTGATATCTGCTGCAAAATATTTCCTTTTCGCTATCAGTTAATTGTTCATCGAAGATATCACGCAGAAAGAAAACCTTTCACTTGTCAGGTAAAATTTTCAATTTTTTTTTTTTTTTGTAAGGGATTTTTTTCTTTCTTATATAATTAGAAAAAGGATATAGAAATTCGTTCAATTATTTCATTTTTAAAAATGGCAAACCATCAGAGTTTATAAAAAATATAATTTTACACACGTGGCAGTACTTCTTCTTAAAAATCCAATTTAATTTTATAAAATAGGTTTGCGGGAAGGCTTTTACATGCTCTGCCGAACTAACTCGTCATGGCAAGTGCCATCTAGGAGGCAGCATGTTTACTTGTTCCGTTTGTTTTCACGTGTTTGCGAACGCTCCATCCCTTGAAAGGCATATGAAGCGTCACGCAACCGATAAACCTTACGTGTGCACAACATGCACGAAAAGTTTTGCTAGAAAAGAACATTTAGATAACCATATAAGATGTCATACAGGCGAGACACCCTATCGGTGAGTGTACAGATAAAGAAAATAAGAAAAAAAAACCGTTCTTCAAACGATTTCTCCTCGAAAAATATCTTGAGAAAAATTGCGAATTTAGTTGAAAGCCAGTTGAAATCCTAATTTAATTTTTAGGTGTCAATACTGCAATAAAACCTTTACGCGTAAGGAGCATATGGTTAATCACGTTCGAAAGCATACAGGGGAAACTCCCCATCGTTGTGATATATGTAAGAAGAGTTTTACGAGAAAAGAACATTTTATGAATCACGTTATGTGGCACACTGGCGAAACTCCTCATACGTGCCACGTAAGTTTCAAATTCTAATCGGAACTCGGAATAATTATATATATATATATTTTATGATTTGGATATTATTCCGATATATTTTTAATTTCGCCTTCTTAAAAAAAAAATCTCATACGGAATTTAAAAATCTTACGAATCGTAAAATATGCTTGCCTCCTAAGATGGTTGATATGACGTAGTTCGATGAAAAAAAAAAAAAGCACTTTAAGTTATTAAAATATTTAATTATTTTTATTTGCCATTTTAGGTTTGCGGAAAAAAATATACGCGAAAGGAGCATTTAGCTAATCACATGCGTTCACACACGAATGACACTCCTTTTCGTTGTGAAATTTGCGGGAAAGCTTTTACAAGAAAGGAACATTTTACAAATCACATTATGTGGCACACAGGAGAAACTCCCCATAGATGCGATTTTTGTTCGAAAACTTTCACGCGAAAAGAGCATTTATTAAACCACGTTCGTCAACATACTGGTGAATCTCCGCATAGATGCGGGTGCGTACCACCATACTTTTTTGTTTAAGTTTTCGAGACGCGAAAACAAAAAAAAAAAAAATTATTTTTAAGCATTTGTTTTTATTATTACTAAATTCAGGTATTGCAGCAAGTCTTTTACAAGAAAAGAACATCTCATTAATCACGTGAGACAACATACGGGTGAGACTCCATTTCGATGCGAATACTGCCCAAAAGCATTTACTAGAAAGGATCACTTAGTTAATCACGTCAGACAACACACAGGTAATCCATTAAAAATTTAGTAGAATATTTAAATTCTTGCATTTTCCATTGAAAAAAAAAAAAAAAAAAAAGAAAAACGTTGGCATTTCCATTTTTGTTTTCTAATAATCGAGAAAGCGCTATAATTTTTATTTTTAAAGCAAATGGCATTCTGTTATTTTTCTTCTTCTTTTTTTTCTTTTTTTAAAAATTTATTAGAAATTTGTTACTTGTATAATCTTTTGCTTTAGTTAGGCTTTTTAATTTCAATTTAGTAATTGAATTACTTACGTATACATAATTTTTTTTAGAAGGCAATGTACGGGTGCCCATCTTTTATTTGATTATTTTTATTTCATTTTGCTTGAAATTTTTTTTTTTTTTTTTTTTTATTAGTAATTTATACTTTTAATTATTTAAATTACCGTCCTGTAATTAATTGTCTTTTTTTGCAAATATTTAAATAATAAATGCCGATTATTATAATTTTTAACCTTCGAACAGTCTGTCTAAATTTTGTATTTGTTTAGTACTTTTTTTTTTTTT
>NW_002987120.1:75271-91742 GCF_000006295.1 Pediculus humanus corporis
TTAAACGTCAAGAAAACAATTTAATTATTTTTACAAATTCAATATATATATATAAATATATTTTTTTTTATTTTTGTGTCTGATATATTCAATATATATATTTTTTTTCATCATTATTCACATTTACAACAAGTATTTAAGAGAATATTTGAATTTTTTTTTTTTAAGTGGAAAATTTTGTTTCTTGCACAGGGGAAACCCCACACAAATGTCAATATTGTTCTAAAGAATTTGCTCGGAAAGATCATTTAACTAATCACGTTCGGCAACACACTGGGGAAACTCCGTACAGATGTACTTATTGCCCTAAGGCTTTTACTAGGAAGGACCACCT
This sequence comes from Pediculus humanus corporis, assembly GCF_000006295.1. NCBI lineage: Eukaryota > Metazoa > Arthropoda > Insecta > Psocodea > Pediculidae > Pediculus > Pediculus humanus. The sequence continues at coordinate 75,606 of NW_002987120.1, forward strand.
TAACGAACATGTTAGACAGCATACAGGTTAGTGCCAAAAAAAAAAAAAAAAAAAAAAAAAAACAGAAGGGAAATAGAAATTTATTCAGTATGATCGGTTTTGATTTTTCTGGATTTTAATTTGTGACTTGATTTTTACTATCGTAAACTTGATAAATATGTCCGAACTTAAAAATTTTATTTTCACGTATCGATATTCAACCCTACATACGTATTCATGTCTTTTTTTTTTTTTTTTCTTTTTTTTTTTAAGGCGAAACTCCTTATAAATGTCAATATTGTCCCAAAGAATTTTCAAGAAAAGATCATTTGAACAATCACGTTCGGCAACATACAGGTAATTCATTTGAAAAAAGAATTCTGTGATATTGAAATATGAATTTTCGGAATCTAATATTGATTTTAATCACGTAGGAGAGACACCCTTTAAGTGCCAGTACTGTCCGAAAGAATTTTCAAGAAAAGATCATCTTACGAATCATATCCGTCAGCATACAGGTTAATATTCTTTCTCCTACTTGTTATTATATTTAATTTCATTTTACTTGTAGTTAAATAGTAGTTTTATTATGAATCATTTGCGGGAAAAAAAAAAAAAAAAAAACTCGACAACTAATTAACAAATTTTCACTTCGTGACGAGACGATATTGCTTACGAGTAACGTTTTATTTTATTTGATTAAGTTACATTTTATTTATATAATCAATTCACCTTTCAAATCAATTCAAATTTTTTATTTATTTATTTCTAACTATTAATTAAAACTTAGCGTAATAGATGCAAAACAATATAAGATAAGGCTAACTTATTTAAAGTTTCATATTCGCGTCAAAAGTAGTAATTAATTTATTTTATAGGCGAGACCCCCTTCAAATGCGAATACTGTCCAAAATGTTTTACAAGGAAAGACCATTTGACGAATCATACGAGGCAGCATACCGGGGAAACTCCTTTTAAATGTCAATATTGTCCGAAAGCTTTTTCAAGAAAAGATCATTTGACCGATCATACTCGCCAACACACAGGTTCGTATTTACCCTTCTGTGTTGTTTCCCCGGTGGTGCCTTTGGTTTTTTTTTTTTTTTTTCTTTTCTTTCTTTTTTTTTTTTTTTTCTTTTTTTTTTCTTTCGAGTTTTTAATTAATTTTTTTTATTTATTAAGGTCTCATAAAACTTGTGGATGAAACAAAGGTTTCGGTTTAATTAAAAGCAAATAAATTATTTTATTATTCAATTACTATTGTAGTTGTAAGAAATTTTTTTTTTATTTTATTCATATCATCATAATTACTATTTTTTTAAAAAAAAAATACGTTTATTAAAAATGGATTTTTTTTTTTTTTTTTTTTTATTATTATTCCAGGAGAAACACCTTTCAAATGTGCTTACTGCGGAAAAGAATTCAGTAGGAAGGATCACTTAACAAATCACACACGGACGCACACTGGTGAGCAGCCTTTCAAATGCGATTTTTGTCCTAAAGCATTCGGTAGAAAAGATCACTTAACTGAACATGTGCGCCATCATACCGGTATGTTAGATTTCTGAAGAAGGGCTTTGATGGAATAAAGATGATAATCGGGTTTATCTTCTAGTCTTCCAATCGTTAGATGCCCTTAAAAATCCCTCACATTTAAAACTTTCTATCGTTTTCACCCCACGAAAAAACCGCCATTACTACTACTAATCACAAGCGTATTCAAAGACTTTACGATTTTCAAGCCATTTTATAAAAAATTTGTTTTTAAATTACATTTTTTTGGCGCGTACAGGAAAAAAAAAAAATTGAAATAAACATTTTAAATTTATGTTTATTTTATGCAGGCGAATCTCCCCACAAATGTCAGTATTGTACGAAATCATTTACTCGTAAAGAACACTTGACCAATCACGTTAGGCAGCATACTGGTGAGTCTCCACATCGTTGCCATTTTTGCGCTAAAACTTTCACAAGGAAAGAACATTTAAATAATCACGTAAGAATTCATACAGGAGACTCGCCGCACAAATGCGAATTTTGTCAGAAAAGCTTTACTAGAAAAGAGCACCTGACAAACCACTTGCGACAACATTCGGGAGAAACTCCTCATTGTTGTAACGTTTGCAGCAAACCTTTTACAAGAAAGGTAAATTAAAATTGTTGCAAACTTTTTGTCATTGTCAAATGTGTTTAATTATTAATTATTAATTTTATTTCTAAACGTTATTATAGGAACATTTAATTAATCACATGAGGTGTCACACTGGTGAAAGACCATTTGTTTGCGGTGAATGCGGCAAAAGTTTTCCACTGAAAGGAAATCTTTTGTTTCATCAAAGATCTCACAATAAGGGCGCAGCGGCCGATAGACCGTTTAGATGTGATTTGTGCCCGAAAGATTTCACTTGCAAAGGTAAAAAAAAAATTTTTTTTAGCCTTTTGAAGAGAGTTAAAATCGGGGAAAAATAAGTTTACTTTTTATATTAAAAAACAAAAAATTTTATTATTATTATTATTATTATTATTATTATTAGGACATTTGGTCTCGCATCGAAGAGCACACACTGGCGAGCGACCTCATTCTTGTCCCGATTGTGGTAAAACATTCGTAGAAAAAGGCAACCTTTTGAGACACGTGAGAAAACACCAGGAATCGGTGATTGGGCACATTCAGGGTAGCGCGAGCGGAGCAAGTGGAGTCATGCCTCCTCCGTCGGCACCCCCGCCCTTACCTGTTTTATCCAGTATAACAACTTACACGACTCAGATACTTCATCCAACCGTTGTAGTACCGACTCCGAACCCGGCCCTGACTTCTTACTAAGCCAAACCGTTGATTTGTATGAAATGTACATAGAATATATTAGTTATATGTATAAATGAATACATAATTCGAGGTATTGCCGTGAAACTTGATTATCGAGTAGATTGTCATTGATTTGAAATTAGGGTTGGCATAACAATAATTGCTGTCGTTGGATAAAACAGTGCTTTCGTCTATAAAAACATGTTTTAGAAAAAAAAAAAAAAAAAAAAAAAAAAAAGAAAGTATACGGATTTTTATTCAAAAAAAAAAAAAAAAGTATGAAAAAGATAATATTCAGTATTTGACATTTATTAGGGATCGAGTTTTTTTTTTTTTTTTTATTTTTTATTTTGATTTACTTTTTATTATTATTATTATTATTATTATTCTTTGCATAAACAATGGTCTCCAGTCTTTGCACGTAGTTTGCACGTATTTTTTTTTAAATACAAAAGAAGAGAATATTTTCTCGGACTCGCTTATTTTTTTTAATCAAACATCATAAATCCGGTTCGCGCGACCGAGTTATTAAGTTCATTATTATTATTATTAATATTAATATTATTATTTCTGAACAAAATTTGTATTTTGTACATATATTTTGTTTTTTTTTTTTTTTTTTTTTTTTTTTTGTCACGACTCTATCTAATTATATAATTAGTGAAATTTTGCGGATTTATCTCTCAAAAAAAAAAAAAAAAAAAAAAAAAATATTTTTTTTACTTTTAATTGTTTGCTATTACAATTAAATTAATTGATCACGAGAAGAAACGGAGGCGTCTGTGTGTGCGTGTGTGCGCGTGTGTTTCTATGGCTGCGTAGAATTTATGTAGCTACCTACACTTTTTTTTCTTTTTTTTTTTTTATTTAAAAATCGTATTCGAATAACTTTTTATTTTTACTATTTTTATTTTTTTTAATTTTTTTGGTGCGTCGTCGTCGTCGTCGTCGTCGTCTGCATTTAGTAATATTTATATTATACTTTAATGAAATAATTTTTAATTAATAGTTTTAAATAGTTTATAAGATTTTTTTTTTTTTTTACTTTTTAATTTTTAATTTTAATTTTAATTATTTTAATTATTTTAATTTTTTTTTATGTGTTATTAATTTATATTTACAAAAGTTAAGAATTATTATTATTAATTTATAACTTAATCGAAATGAGAAAAATTTGAAAAAAAAAAATTTTTTTTTAATTTTTCTTTTCTTTTTTATAATTGATTAACTTTAATAATAATAATAATAATAATATTTATATGACAAATAATAATAATATTTTTTATATGTATATAAATATTATATACATGATGATGCGTTTTTTTATTTTTTATTATTATTAACTTTTTATCATTTGAAATTTAATAATTAATAAAATGAAATAATTAAAAAAAAAAAAAAAATTTGAACAAAGTTTTTTATTATTTATTTTTTCTTTTTTTTTTTATTATTTATTTATTAACTTTTTTTTAAACAACTTTATTAAATTTTAACAACAATTATTATTGAACAAGAAAAATAATGAAATTAAAAACTGCCGATTGAATAAAAATTAATTTATGTATTAATAAAATTTGTTTTACTTATTTTTTTTTGACTGGGGCCATTTGCTTTAAATATACATAAATGCATATATATATATATGTGGATGTATATTAAATAAAGTAAGGTGGGTGGGTGTGGAAATAAAATTATTTCTTTCTATTATTATTATTATTATTATTAATAATATTGATAATAATAATAAATAAATTAATAAGATTTTATATAAATTTTTGTAAAAAAAAAAAAAAAATGAATGATGATGAACTTTTATTGAGAAAAAAAAAAAAAAGAAAAAAAAAATTAGTCATTATTATTATTAATTTTTTTTTAGTTTGTTTGTTTGTTTCGTGTGTGTGCGTGTGTGTGTATGAATCATAATTTTGTGTACTTTTTACTACTACTACTATTATTATTATTTTAATTTTTTTAATTTTAAATTATGAAATATTAGATATTAGTTTAAAAGAAGTTCACGGTTTAAATGCCTCGATCAATAGTTTATTAAGTGTAACGAATAAGTTTAATTGAAAAAACAAAATGGCTTAACAAAAAAAATAATAATTTTATATATATTATATAATATTATATATAAATATATATAATATATAATATATATATATATATATAATCGGTGATGAGATTTTTTTTTTTTTATTAATTTATTTATTTAGTTTTTTTTTTTTTTTAATAAGATTTATTGGTGAAGTATAAATAAATTAACCGGATTTAAATGATTTTTAATTTTTTAATTATTATTATTATTATTAATTATGATTTTTTTTTTTTTTAACAAATATAATTCAATAAAAAAAAAACGACACGAGGTGACCCATTTAATTTTATTATTATTATTTTATTTATTTATTAAAAAATCAAACAATTAATAATAAAAGTATAAATGACGTAAAACGTTTGATAATAATTAATAATAAAATAATAATTTTGTATGAAATGGTCGTTACCACGTCTCATTATTATTATTATTATATTATTTTTATTCATTTATTCATTTCGAGCACATTTACTTACGACTTATTAATATTTTTTTTTAATAATTTATTATTATAAATACATAAAAAAAATTTTTTATTAACAATATTTTGTTAATTCAAACAAATATCTCATCGTTTTATAAAAAAACAAAATAATTGTGCCATCATCTCAAAACCTTTTTTTAGAGGCCCCCCCCCCCAAAAAAGTTTTTCTTTTTTGGTTTTTCTTTCAACCCCTAAAGGGAAATTTCATAAACAACTTTTTGAAAAAAATCAAAACATTAAAAAAAATAAAAATTTCTTTTTAAAGATATTTAAAAACAAGGATTATGATGATGATGATGATGGTAATGATGATGACGATGATAATAATAATGATAAATATAATAATAATAATAATATTGTTAATAATAAATAAATAAACAAACTTTAAATATGTAAATAAATATTCACTTATTTATTTTAATTTTAATTTTTATATATATAAAATTTAAATATATATATATATATATATACATATAGAGAGAGAGAGAGAGAGAGAAAAATAGAAAATGAAAGAAAGAAAGAGAGAGAAAAGGAAAGAAAAAAATAATATTATAAAGAAAATGTATTTCGGTAGCCTTAATAAATAAATAAATAAATAAATAAATTTAACATGTGATTTTGAGCAACATGAAAAAACAATAAAAAAATTGAAAAATTTTTTTTATACAATAAAAATTTTAAATAAAATTAGGTACATAAGATGCTATTCGATTAAAAAAATAATAATAATAATTTACAAAAAAAAATCTCCCCCCCCCCAAAAAAAAAAAAAACAAAAAAAAAAAAATTAATCAATTATAGTGCATGTGAATTTGTAGAAAAATCGAGAGTATTAGTGATGTGATAACAATTATTCGTGTTAGTATTTTAGTGAATTTTTATTATTTTTTCTTTTTTTTCTCTCTTTTTTTTTACACAAATATATATATATTTGCCCTTGATTAAAATACATTGATTGCGTAAATATTAAGTTATTCGGTAGTAAGAGTGATACAAGTTATTATTATTATTATTATTATGTTTTTTCTTTTCTAAGCTGCTCAATCAGATAAAGATGTAATTTTTCTGTAACTATTTTTTTCCTCATTCTTTTTTATAATTAAAAGAGCTTCTTTTATGTTTATTATTATTAGTGACAAAATATATATATATTATATATATATATATATATTATAATTATGTACAGCGGATGTGATGAAACAATATTATAATGTTCACTTACTACCGCACCACATTGTTTGTGTCTATTTTTTTTTTTTTTTAGTGTTTAATTTTCCATCTTCTCAATCCTTTTTTTTTAATTATTATTATTATTATAAATAAATAATTAATAAAATAATAATAAATCATTTTTTTTTTTTTACAACGCCTTTGAATAAATAAAACGATTATTAAATTTTAAAAATTGAAAAGATAATAATAAAACAAAAAACAATTCGCATCCTGTCTCGCATTTTAAACATACCGATGTAGGTAAGTTAACGGAAATGACGTCATCGAATTGTAGTAACGTTCTCTCTTTAGCAGACGACGCATTTTGTAATGGCGGAAAAAATTATAGCTTGTATAAAAAGTTGAAGTGAATTTAATTTTAGTGTTTTAATAGTTTGGTTTTAGTGTTTGGTGTTTTTTTTGTGTGTAATAATGTTTTTGAAGTTATTTTTTATAAAAAGTATAACGAGAATAGTGAGTTCCATATTAGTTTTAGTTTAATTTTAATCGAGTAAGGATTATACATACATGAAGGCTTCACTTCAGGCTGTGTAAATGTAAGTAAGATTTGTATTCAGTAATAATTATGCATTAAATTATTAAAACTTTAACTAAAATTACGACAAAATGAAAGTATAAACGTGTATTATTAAAAATATTGCATTATTTAAATAAGGTAAACGTTATTGTTATAATGATATGAATGGGAAAATGTTGTATGAAAAGTAATGGTTTTTGAAATAAAATTCAACTGTGATTTTTTTTTATTAAGAAAATAATTTCTTATATGAAAATAATGAATCGAAAATTATACAAAGTACTCATACAATTTTTTTTAATTCAAAAATTTGCTAACTAGGTTCTATATAAACATACTTGAATTTAAAAAAATTCACTAAAAAAAAAAAAGTTATTTATTTCCAACAAAATTATTTAAAATGTATCAGCGTTTGAAAGTATAACACATATTAAAAAAAAAAATAATAATAATAATCAAAATTTCTAATTATACTCATCATAAATTTAATGGTTTTAATTTTATTTATTTATTTTTTCTTAAATAATAATTATAATTAATTAATTACTTAATTTAATATTTGTAAGTTAAATTAAAGCTGATAGTTAATAAGTCAATTATGAACACAGCCAATAATTAACTCTTAATAATCGACAGTTTTTTCCTTGCTCTGATATTTGCTAAACTATCTACATGTTTATCATAACAAGGATTTTAAAAATAATTGTATAAAAATTACAAGTCAAAACTTTTTTTTTTTTTCCCCCTTATATGTTTTTGTATTGTTTAGTTAATTTAAACTAAATTACACATTTACGTTATTGCTTATTCTTTCCATTTCGAGTTGGCCGGATCCCCACATTCTTCGATTTTTTGTATATTCAATTAATATTGTCAATAATGCAGAAAATATTATCCAACCACCAGCAACGTAAAATGACAAATCCCATTCTCCAGTCATGTCAAATATGTATCCTGAAATAATGAAATTGTACAAGTTCGAGGTCAAATATAGTTTTTTTTTCAAACTTTAGATTAGTAGAAATAATAAAATTTCAAAACTTTACCTCCTAAAGGAGGGCCCACAAGGCAACCAATTCCTTGGCACAAAAGTATTAAACCATAAGCGGTCGTAAATCTTTCTAGTGGTATTAAATGTACGACAATGGAAGGTGTAAAAGAATAATTACTAGCAAAAAAAAGTCCGAACAAAGCAGAAAGTGCCGCTAATAAGTCATAATTGTGCGTGACCAACGGCATTAATATGCAAGAAATACCACAAAGTAATAAGCACAGTGCATACGTTTTTGTCACATTCATCCAAGATTGATCTCCGGCCCAACCTAGTCCTATCTGTAAAAAAAAAAAAAATGATAATAAAAAGAAATTATCCGTGACGTAATAAAGGAAAATCTTCTTTTTACCCACCATTCCCAAACAATTAGCAACTCCTATAATGCTAAGTAGAAAACTTGCTTCGACTTCCGTATATCCATTACGCGTTACATGTTCGGCTAGGTAAAAATAGGGTACTATCAACCAGATAAAAAAAAGTATTGTAGCTAGTGACATTAGGAAAAAATGCAATTCGGCAAACATTGAAAAATCAAACATTGTTTTAAACAAATCCACAGCATCCGCGTACCATTTCTAAAAATAAAAAACATTATTATATTATTTATAAGCTAATAATTAATAAAATTTTATATCGATTCATATGTATGAATTTTACTACCATTTATATTAACTCATAGAATATTTTTTTATTAGAAGTTATATAATAATTATGATAATAATAATAATAATAATAATAAATCAATAAAAGTCTCGTTAAGATTCGGTAACATTTATTGTCATTATCAATTTGATAAAGCGGGTAAAAACAAAAAAAAAAATAGCCTACTTAGATTTAAGTGATTTTTCGATTCATTATCTTATTTTACTACTTTATATATAAAAAAAAAAAAACCTCTTCATTTTCTTTCGCGATTGTCGTTGTAGAATTTCGAAAAATATCCGGACAAGATGACGCTCTTAATCTATATCTTGGTCTATTCATCATGGCTCCCCGATATACGACGGAATTTCTGTAAAAAAAAAATAATATCAATTTAGAAAATTTTGTTTTTTAGTGTCGTTAATATTTGAATCCTATAATCGGTTATAAATGTTTTTATAAAAAAATTCTGGTACGAATCTGACCTTTTCAAAAAAAAAAAGGTTTCTAATTTTTGAAAAGGTCGAAAACTTTTTTTTTTTTACCAACCTGTGAAGTCTAATGTCTTTTAAATAATGTTGACCAGTTGAAGTGTCTTTGTTAGGCGAAGTGCATTTGTTTCCAGAATTTTTACTTCCTGTATTTAATTTAGAATTTTGATTGTTTTCTTTAATTAGTTGAATGTCGCTTCCAACTATTAAATTTAAAATTAAATTAATTTTTTTTTGTTTTGCTTCTTAAGTAAAATAGTAAAATATTACTTTGAATAATTACCTAAGCGATTTTCAATCGATTGAGCATTTCCTGTACTTTTTACCGGTGAGCTTTGTATTGAATCATATGCGGTTTTATTTACTTTAAAAGGCGATTTTAAAGATTTGTCGTCTGCTATATTTTTATAATTAAGTATTGACGGATAGTTTTCCAGTAATACGTTAAACATGGCTTTATTGGCACTCAAATGTTCTATTACTTCCATCGGAACCTTAAAAATTAAATTTCGAAGGTTAAGATAAAAAATATATATTCTTATTTTTTTCTAAATAATCGATGAAAAAAATATTTCGTGACAGGAGCTCGGTTGTACTAAAAACCTTGCCAAAAATAAAAAAAAAAAAAAACAAACGGGGTTTACGAAAACTTTTTCCTTTTTATTTTTAGTTGCACGAAAGAAAATTAAATGCGTTTTTAAATAAATAATAATAATTATGATGATGTTAACGTTAATAAAATCAATTTTTAAAAAAACTTACATTTTCTTTTTGTTTGATAAAAGTCGGTAAACTGACCACGGATCTCACGGAGGGTAAATTAACATTTTCCACACTATTTAATTTAGAATCTGATGAATTTTTTGATAATGAATTTTTCGATGTGTTTTCCATATTTTTCGGATATTTCGAATTGGATAAAAAATCGATGTCGCCCTCAGAATTTCTAATACTGCTTGTTGATGAAGCGTTTTTAATTGATTTCATGCTTCCATTTTTTTTATGTTCCAATATCAACCAATCCGGATCACGCATGAGTGCTCCGCATACACAAACATTGAAAAAAGTACCGGCCAAAAGTAGTACCGTTCCTCTCCATCCATATTCATTGATCAAAAATTGCGTTAAGGGTGAAAAAATAAATGTTCCGACTCCTGTGCCACAAGAACCTAATCCAATGGCTAAAGTCCTGTATTTGTCAAACCAATAAGCAATGGAAACGACGGCAGTAACGTAGCAGAGTCCCAAACCGATTCCAGCCACAACTCCAAAAAAAATAAATTCCCATTCTATGGAATTGCCAAAGGAGGCAAGAACAAATCCTATTCCTGAGATCAATCCTCCAACCATCGTCATACTTCTACATCCATATCTATCAACTAATGCAGACATTATCGGTCCTGAGATTAAAGGCACAGCCATAAATAAACTTCCTATCCAAGAAGTTTTTGATTTACTCTCTTGAAAATAATTTAAAAATTCTATATAAAGCAAACCGAACGAAAATGAAACTCCATCAGCGATCATGCTGATTATAAACGAAGAAAATACAACGACCCAACCCCAACCACCATCAGGCACTTTGGGTTTGTTTTTAACGTTAGATTTTGTACTGCTAATAGAAGACAAACTGTTACTCTCGTCAATAGTCACCGCACAACCTTTTGTTTCCGAATATTTATTATCATCATGATGAATTCCTTCCGACCTCCCGTTAAGACCATTTCCTAATCCATTTTTTAAAGCTAATTTTTGATTTTCTAAGGTTTCAATATTATTACAACTGTCAAATTGTATTTTTTTATCACAAGCAGTTATAGAACCTTCGCTCCAAATGGCTAAAGGCACTCTATTTTTATTGCTACTATCTAAAACAGGTTCCATTTTGCCAAAGCTATAACAAGTAATAAATACAATGTAGAAAATATTAATAATGATAATAATGATATTGCTATATCTTATTATTATCGGTGTGTTTAACCAATCGTCGTTTAATTCAATGCTTTTTTTTTTTTTAAATATAATAATAATATGACTTTTACATTACATTAAGTCGCAAAAAAAAAAAAAAGAAAATTTATATTCGAATATATATTATGTCATAAATATTAAATTGAATCCCTATATTTTTGATCCACCGTCTAGGCCAACCCTTTAAACTAAGGGATGATTTATTATATTGACTAGAATATAAATTATTATTTCTTCGCTTTTGCTGATTGTGTTTTCGGTGACTATTTACGTATTTGATTCCGTGTCTGGTCATTAAGTACCAGGTTCGACTAACTAATTTTAAATAATTTAAGGTCACTTTTCTCGGGCAGGTTATCGATGTATTTTTATTGTTGCGAATAAAACTTGACGACGATTTGCTTTTATTTTTTCTCATATGTTTTTCATTTAAACTTCATCTGAAATAACAAAAAAAAAAATTATTATTATTATTATTTTTTTTTAAAATGAATTTTTCACACGCAAATTGAGTCGAGGACAAAGAAAAAAAAGGAAAACTCTCACGACAATCGTTTTTTTTTTTAATTTTTCATTTACAAGAAAAATTTTTATAAAAATATCATGTAAAAGTATGACATCATTAAAATATTTTATTATTTAAAATTATTAAAAATGATTAGAAAAACGTTTTTTTTTTTTTTTTTTAATATTATCGCTTTGTTTTTATATAAATAAAAAAATAATCTTAATTAATTACGTTTAAAAAAAACAAACGTAAAACTTTTTTTTCTTTAACGAGCAAAACCGACTATAATTTTACAAAAAAAAAAATACAGAAATTATTAATTTTTAAATCTATTTAATATAAATATAGGGTTTTTTTTAACGATTTAAACCTGTGACAGGTATACGAATTTATATTTCATAAGGTTAATAACGTTAAGGTTCCAACAAAAATTTCAAATTAAATTAAAATGACGTCAATTATGAGTCTCGAACCTTAAAACCAGTTTCGGTAAACTAGATTATATACGTATCGATAAATTATTTCACCCTTTAATAAAATTGCCAAAGGAAAAAATAATTATAAAAAAAAAAAAAATTTTTTTTAGTTATTTATTTATTTTTTTTAGTTAAAAAAAAACATTTTAAAAAATATTTAATGGCGTACATTTGAATTGAATTAAAAAAATTACGAAAAAAATTATCCTTGATTAACCTTCGATAAGATTATTAACAATGACACAAATCAGAGATTTTAATTAATTAATAAATAAATGTATTAACGTTTACATAATTGAATTGAAAATTAATAAATACTCGGTTTTTAAATACTATTATTTATTTATTAATTATTATAATTTAACATTATTATTGATTCTTGTAATTCTTCGTTCGGTGAGTTAGTTAAAAGAAAAGAAAAAAAAAATTTTTTTTTTCTTTAACTTTAAGTCTTTATGGCGCCATTTTTTTTTTTTTTTCCGTTCGATAAAATTTTCCCATATAAAATTAAAATTTACGTACGTAAACAAAGTTTTTTTAATTTATTAAAACTTTTATTTAAAAGCATTAAATGTAAATCGAAAAGAAAAATAAATAAATAAATAACCTAATCTTTAATAAAATATAGAGAGTAATTTTTAAAATAACGTAAAGAACCCTTTAATCGAATTTATGCTTTTAAATTAATTATTATTATTATTATTATTATGATTTTTAAAATGAGTACTCGTGATGTAAATAAAAATCAAAATGTTTTTTTTTTTTAAAATAATGTGACCCCAAATAATTTTAAAATAAAAATATTTAGACGTTAACATAATACTACCCGTTAATATTGTTATATAAATTTGATTCCTGTATTTTTCATACCTTTTTTTTTTTTAATTCGAATAATAATAATAATAATAATAATAATAATAAATAATGCACGTAATATCCATAAACAATGAATTTAAAAAAAAAAGAAATTATCAAGTTAATAATTATTTATTAATAAAAACTTACTTTTTAAACTAAAAAATTAATAAGAAACTTATTATGTATTCCCTATACACCTGCGTCATAAAACAAATTAATTATTTTTTTTTGGGGGTGTTAATAAGCATAAAATAAATAAAAAACAAATAAATAAAAAAAAATTGAAAACTTGAGCTAAAATAAAAATTTCCATAAAATTCCTTAAGGGCACGAATTAGCAAGAGATTTTGTTGTCACGACTACAACATTCTAACCGAGTATGATTTAAGAGGGAAAAAACAAAAAAAACCATTTTTTAATTACTCTAAGGTTTCAAAGTTTTTATAATAATAATAATAATAATGACTAACTATAATACAATAGTAGTAATAGATAGAACAAAACTAAATTTTTTTTTTTTTTTTTAGACTGAATAAACTTTTATCAATAAGTTTTTTTTTTTTTTTTTTTTTATTATCATTTGACATACCTTCAATACTCAATTGTAATTCAAAGCAAAATTTTTTTAAAAATTAATAATTAAAAAAATTTAATCTGATATCATTAAGTATTTCTGATTAAAATTTAAATTTAAATAAAAAAAAATAAAATCTCATGATCACAAATCATATCAATTTAAATAATTTATAAAAATAAATAAATAAATAATTTTAATTTTTTTTTTTTCTAATGTTCATTTTACGACAGATAGTCAGATAGTCATTTATGTAATCTATTATATTTAATCGACAAATGAATTTGAGAATGTTTTATGTTGTGTGTGTTGTGTGTGTAAGCACAATGTTTAATAAAATCATAACGATTAAATAAAAACATTAATCAAACAAAACAATTTAATTACACTCGATATGTACTAAAAAATTTTTTGAAACTTTCGACTACACATATATATATTAATTTATAATTTATTATGTAATACATAACAAAGAAGTAAAATGGGGGAAAAAAAAAAAAATTATTAAAATAACATATTTGATTATTTTGTAAATAAAAAAAATCATTGATGACATACAAAACCTTGAAATTAATAATTTATTTTTTTTTTAAATAATAAGCATAGGTAAACGATTACTTTTATAATATTTTGTCATTTATTGTAATAATGAAATTAATAATGGGGCAATTTAAAAAATTTTATACATATTTATTTGTTCGAGTATCATTCAATAATTTGTTATTATTATTATTATGATACTTGTCATTAAATCATTATTTTTGGAAAAATTGTTATAAAATTGTTATAAAATTAAACAATAATTTAAAATCATTTAAAATGATTGTTACCCTTGACAATTTAACATATAATTTAAATATTTTAGATAAAATCAAGTAAATAAAAATTATTTATTTATGTAGTAATAAAAATTAAGTTTTGTGAAAGTGAAAACAAATGAAATTAAAAAAAAAATACAAAAAAATTGACACTTTCTCTCAAAAAAACAAATTTAACAAATTAAAAAAAAAGTTATAAATAAAAAAATAATAATTAAATAAATTTACTAACATAAACCTTTATTTTTAATAAAATATGAATGAATCATAAAAAAAAAAAACAAAAGTTATATTTAAATAATTAATTAAAAGTTTTTTTTTTTTTATTATGTACAGACAAATAAATAAAAAAAAATCCGTTGAAAATACTTTACCTAAAATGCGACAACAAAAGCAGACGATGATCATATATTTATATATATTCAAAACAGAATCTTAATAATACATCACATAATGTATATTATTCATTTTTTTAATATAAAACTAAATAATAAATAATTAAATCATTATTAATTTAAAAAAAAAAAAAAAAAATTTTTTTACGTCATATTTACGATATAAATTTAAAAAAAAAACAAAACCAAACGAAACGAAAAATTAAATAACGATTTAATCAGCGTGGCAAGCAATTCGCAACTGGTTAGCAAACATACATATATAATTTTTTTTAACAAGGAGCCTTTATAGAGTTGCGTGTGAGGCTGTTTCGTTTGTTGTTACGTTCCTTGATTGTAAAATGATGGCATTTATGACCGAGTTCAAACCACCCTTTAATTATTTATTTAATAAAAAAAAAATAAATAAATAAGTAAATAAATAAATAAATAATAATAATGTTGTCAAGGTCTAGTTCGTTAAAAATTTTATTTTTTCTCATTCATTTTTTTTTTTTTTTTTTTTTTTTTTTTGTACGAAAATTTTGGCAGTTATCTTAGACTATTAGTTAACGTATACGTAACACAAAAAACTAAACACGTTATTATTATTATTATTATTATTTAAAAGGTAATAAAAAAAAAAAAAATTGGAATTCGATTAAAAAAAAAAAATAATGACGTAAATTAACAAAAAAAAAAAAAAAACAATAAATGGTTTTCTACTTAAATTTTTTTATTATTTCTTTTCGATATTAAATTATAATTAATTAATTTCAGGTTATGTAAATAAAATTTATCGTTTGAGGTGTAAAAACTAAAAGAAAAACTAACGCCTCAAATGTCAGTCAAAAAATGTGTTTTATTTTATCAAACGTGAAAATTTATTTAAAGAGTTAAGGTCACCTCTGTGTGTATAAAAAAAGGAGTTATTTTTAAGATTTTCGGGTGTAAAAATAATTATAAGCTACATTGCAAAAAAATTAAAATTAATTTTATTTCGTGGCAAATGCAAAAACAAAAAAAAATTATTAATTATTTATACGTAATCCGTTCGTGCAAAAAAAACGTTTTAAATAAAAATAATTTCGAAAAACAAATTTAAAACCTTTTCAAACTTTAAATACATAAAAAAAAAAAATTTACGATAAATTTATGGCTTTATCTAAAATTACATAATCGCAAGACAAAAGAAAGGAAAAACTTTTTTTTTTTCTTATTTTTTTTTTCACGCCTTGTTTTTCTTTTAAAAAA
>NW_002987120.1:92153-102871 GCF_000006295.1 Pediculus humanus corporis
TTAAAAACAACGACGAAAAACAACAACAAATACGATGATAAACAATATGGATTCCGTAAAATAAAAAAAAATTAATTAATTATACATTTATTTTTATTATTATTATTATTATTAATCATTATTATCATTATTTTCGTGGCATTAAATTAATCGCAATTAAAAAACTTTTCATTTGATTCTTCAAAAAAAAAAAAAAATTCTGTAATTAAAGAAATTTAATTGTTCGCATCGTTTAATTTTTTTTTTTTTTTTTATTTAATGCAATATTTTTATGACTCGTGTGTTGATATGATTTAAATAATCGTCTACACGTTTTTTTAATTTAATGCTAATTATTATTATTATTTTTTTTTTTTTTTTAAATTTTGCATGGATCAAATTCCAAAAAAAAATTAAAAAAGGCAAACAAACGATGGGTAACGCATATTTGAAAGTTATGTAACTTTAAGGGTATACGACGTTATTGATTGTTGTTGGTTTTTTTTTTCTTTTTGTTTGTTTTCTTATTTGCAATTTTGCGATTTTAAAAGGAAAAAAGGAAAAAAAATAAAAAATTTGTACGAGTTTATGGAAAATGCAGTCAAACTGGCCTTGATCTACATTGAAGATCGATCAATGAATGGCGCCGCGTTCACGTCATCAATTATTGTTGCAGAAAACAAACGATTTAAATTTATCATTTTTTTTTTCTTTATTAATTTTAATATTATCATTATCATTAGTAGTATTTTATTTAAAAGATGTAGGCAAATATTTTTTTTTTTTAAAAAACAAAAGAGAGTAAAAAGAGTTGTTTTCAAAGTGATGCATGAAGAGTTTGTTTCCCTTGAAAATAATGCATTTGAGTTTTTTATGCGTTTACATACATCAACATCATTATTAAAAATGTATTATTGTCACTGGATTAAAGCCAATTGGTATATTTATTTCCCCATTTCGACTTTTTTAAAAAATTTGATTTAGGCCATAGATTTGATTTTTAAATTATTATCGAATTTGTTTTTTTTAAAAATCGAAATCGTAATAATTACCTATTGATTATTTACAAATTTATGACGTTCATGCGGTAATAATACTAACGATATTTTTTAGTTATGATAATAACGACTTTCATTTTCGATGGCGTTAACAGGGTATGTTTAATTGTAAATTTTTTTTCAAGGGATACTTGTGTAGTGAATTCGAATCTTGGTTTAAATTGTTTTCATCGTCCGAATAATTTCTCATTCCCGACGTTAAATCAGCGCTTGAAGACGACAGTGATGAATTTCTAGATGACCGACTAACTCCCGGTCCATCGCTGTCGTCGGATATGAACGAATAGTTTTCTGAATAATTTGTCGTGACTCCCGCTCCTGCTGCCAATTCCCACAAATGCTGAGCAAAAGTCGATGCTATGACGGCGTGGTGAGGAGACAGCAAAGCGTCCGCCACGACACCGAGCTTAACGCTATCGTTGTAAGTCATTAAAGTTAATGACATGCCTGTCACGAAAAAAAAAAAAAAAAAATTTTCTTCTTAACCCAATCGTTCACTTGTTTTGAAATATGGTTCCCTAAGGTCCAATCGTGAGAGTATTCTTTGATACAAAGTAAAATATTTACATATGTTTGCTTGCGGAGGTTTCCAATACATCAAATCTTCAACTTCTTGACCCCAAAAAAAGCACTTTTTATTTTTTCCACTTCCTGACGATCCCACTTCGCTGAGGATAACGGGAAAACGCCGGGACAGCAAATTTAAAACTAGGCGTAGAATGGGAGATGGCAACACCTAATAAAAGCATGTTTGATTTTTATAACTATCATCTTTAATTTACGCCGAATGATTTTAACTTACTTGAGTCAATATTCCGTATTCTAATTGAGCAAGAGAAGCCAAATACAAAGCTGGTTGTTTTAGTCTGGCTCGAAGTATAATTTGTTGTACGGCACGCAATTCGGTTACAGGGTCGTATTCCGAACTGAAGGGATTTTTAGTTGGTAGGGGTAGACATAAAATTCCGCTACCACAAGATGCCAATTTTTTTTTTTGCGATTGAATCAACTGCTCCTAAAATATTTGAACTCAGTTAAATGATTAATAAAAGAATGTTGATTTTCTTTCTTTTAATTACCATAATTATCACTTCATATTTGTTGTGCAAGCTATCTTTAACATATTTTGTAAATAATACAAGAATATCTTACTTGAGGAAAATAACGCGCCATCATGGGTACGCTTTCCGGTACATCTGAATTATACTGTACGAGGAAATCTCTCAAGCAGGCCGATGTAACACTGATCAATATTTCGCTAAAAGTGGCTCCAGTTACTTCTTGAATTTCACGAACTATTTTTAGTGGTACCCCGTTCGACCAGGAAGCAACCTTGAAATTAAAAAAAAAAAGGAAAATTTTTATGTTGAAAATTAAATAAAAATAAACATGAATTCAAGATAGGAAAAATTTACTTTTCGTCCGCAAAGAGACACAAATTGTAAATGATGTTTCGAATATTTATTTGCCAAAAGAAATTCTTCTAAAATTAATTTAGGAGCCGTATAACATAATTTACAGTAATAGGAAAGTTCTTTTAGCGAATGTTTTAAACTTCTCCAAATTGTTACTACGAATCTTACGTAAGATATTCCAAAGTATTGTTTGTCGTTATTTACTTGTAATAAACTATATTCTTTGATAAAGTTAACAATTAATTTCAAAGGCAAAATAAATGCGGTTTTTAAAAAAAATTTCGTCAATGAAAAAGGATTAAATGTTTTCCAAACGCTTTTTATTACAAATGAAATTGTTAAACCTTTTTGTGCAAACTCGCTTGCTATGAGACCAATACTTAAAAAAGGTCGTTTAATAAATTGTTTTATCAGAGAAACTATAACTATAATGAATACTGCGATTGTTGTTTTCAAACCTAAAATGAAAAAATTACAATTTAAGAAAATTTTTAAAAATTAATAATAATGATATCAGACAAAAGAAATTCTTTATTATTTTTTTTTGGCACTAAATACCTGGTTTTTTCAATATTGTTGGGTTTTCGATTGGATCATAAAATGATAAAAATTCTTTCCAATTTTCGGTTAGGACTTCATAAAGGTTTTTGCCAAGTTCGGGTAACGCTTTTGGCTTTTTGTAAAGATCTTGAAAAGGATGAGGTCTTTTATTGTTATTATAATTAGTGAAAAAATCTTCATTGCTTTCATTTGGTACATTTTGAGACGTTGTAGCTATCTAAAATTATTTCAAAATATTAGTTTTTTTCATAAAAAATTATAAACTAAAAAATGTGTGTGTGTGCGTGTGTGTTAATATGTGATACAAAAATATTTAACGTTAAAGGTTTAGAAGAATGTAAATGATGATTAAATTTTAATAACCATTGATTTTTTAAAATTGAAATTACACTAACATTTTCAATATCCATAAAAGTTAAAAAACTTCCCAAATCCATTCCCTCTTGAGAAAGTAACATGTGATGAAACCTTATCAATACATAATATTTTTCAGCTGTTAAAAGCTGAAACACTGTAATTTGCCATGGTGATAAATCAGGTACAAAATATTTTGAAACTGTTTCGCTTACACATTCCTGTAAAATTATTATAAATGTTAGTTATCACATTGAAAAAAAAAAACATTGTTTTGGGTAACAATCAATTTTGTCGAAAATACCTGAATATTTGCATCAGACAATGGTCTGCCTCTGTAAATAGGATTAGCAAAAACTAAATGTTGATCGATATTAAACGGTGTCAATGTTTGCCAGGCATACCATCCCCATTTTTTAGTTAAGGACATTCTTAGATGTTTGTGCAGATATGTTCCATCATTTTCTTTTTTCTCCAAAACATCTTTGATCAATCTGGTACAAAAGCAGACAGGGGACAGCTAAAAGTTATTATTACATTACAGGATACCTAATATTAACTCTAGTAATAAATTAATTTTAATTTTAACAGGATTATTAATATTAACTTTTTTCAAATGTCTTTTATCGATTTTTTAAAAAAACTGTGATCAGTATAAATATCATGAATACTGAAAATTAATATTTTATAACCTGTTCTAAAAATTACATTGCATGATACATTTTTCATAGTCAAACAAATGGAAATTTTTCAAAGAGGTTACATTTATAAAATTAATTTTCCCTATTAATGATAATTACAGGTAACCTCACAAAATTAATAAACGAGTCAAAACTGATTCTTTAAGAGTTAAAAAAAAAGAATTTCTTAAAACCTTGTTTTAATTTTTTTCGGATCACAGTTTCCCTTGACAGTAATGAGTACAGTAACAATGCCCATGTTTCTATGTGTGTCCACAACTGATCGAAGACTTGTTTTTTTAATGAATTCCAAATCGGGAAATTTTTTTTTCAAATATTTCAACAATGTTTCCCTTGCAATTCTCGTACCTGTAATAATTTAACATTTTTAGTATTCTATACATCTACATGTAAATGAAAACAAATTAAAAATTGTTTACCTATGTAACAAGAGCATAAACATCCAAATAGACTGCAAGACAATATAAAAACAATAAAAGTGTATATTGAATTTATTAATCCAAAGGCTCGTGCTTTGTATTTTCCGTCTACGATCATTTTGAAACAGGTTTTGACATATCACCTAAAAAAGAATAAGAAAATTTACTAAAATATTTTGCTACCTTGTTACAAACTCTAATATTTTAATATTAATCTAATTAACGTGAAAAATATTCTAATGTCGAAATAAAAAAAAAAATTTTGAAATATTCTTATGTACTAATGTTATTTTTGTTACCAGTATATTTAAGTACCGCGACATGATTTTTTTTGTATACAGCAGAAATTAAATAAAAATGTTTTTTCAAAACAGTTTATCCAACGTAATTCAAAAAAAAAAACAAAAATCCGTTGCAAAAACAATGTTTATAAAACATTAAAATATTTATTTAGTTTTTTATATGAACATAAAACATTTATTTAAATCGTAAACGTTTATTTTTTTGAGTCAAAAAAACATTTCCGTTTAGACAAATGTTAACGTTTTTTTTTTTTCTTATGTTGGCTGCATTTAACATAGGAACTTATTAATTATGTTTTTACTCTTTGTTTGCAAAAATACAAAAAGTTGTTAAACTTTTCTTTGAAGATAATTTTACATTTGTAATTTAATAATAGATTTTAGAATTATTTTATACAAATTAAATAAGCTGTTAATGTGAACCCCCCCCCAAAAAAAAAAAAGCTTTCTTAGGAAATCTTAGTAAATTTTAAATTATTAATTAAAAATTTAACGAATAAAAAAATTAAGAAATTGGTTTGTCAGTAAAAAAATATTTGAAAAAAAAAAAAACGTTTATTTATTAATTAACGTACCTTTTTAATAATTTATCCGCCTACGTATTATATCGTGTATACGTATGTATATTATCAACAAAGTAAAAAAAAACATAAATTTTTGTCAGATGACCAATGAAACCTTTGTCACTTTCTTATCAGAAATTTAATAAATATTTCAAGACAAGATATAAAAGCATTTAACAAGTTTATTAAATAAAAATTAACAAATAAATAGTTAAAATAATAATAATGAAATCATATATATATATAAGAAAGGATAATTTTATCGCTTGAGCGGAAGTTATTATTCTACTTTTTTTTTTTGCCTTAGTTTTTTTTTTTTTTACCACAGCAGTGAATTATTATCATAGTTTAAATCGACCGTTGTAAATTAACAAATGAATCAAAATAATGAATTCCGACCACTTGTTTGAGTGTGTTTACAAACATATAAAGTAACAAAATGTCGAAATTTAATTTTGATCCGACGTTTTTCAGAAGAGTTATATCGGAATCCCCGTGCACGACAAAAATACCATCCCTAACAGAAATAGTAAAAGAAGCCGTGGAAGCATTTTACAATGAATTCGATTATTATCCAGAAATAGGTGCATGTGCTCCAGGAGTGTTTACCATTTTCGGAGATCATTTAGAATATTCAGATGGAAAATTAATACAGGCCGTATGCAAATAAGACTAATTTGACCTTTTTATTTTATTTATTGTATGCATATACAAGTTCTCTTAAACGTTCAAACGCGTGAACGTTTAAAAAATACATTTAATTATATTTAAGTTTTATTTTTAAAAAAAAAAAAAATTTTTTCCTTTTTTTTGTGTGTGTGTGTGTGTGTGCGTTTTAGGCGTCACCCTTTGTGACAGTGATAGTCGGAAAAGCATTAAATACGGTTAAATGTAAAATAATAACAACGGCAAAACATGTCGAAGGATTAAAAAAATCGGTTTTTCCAACAAGTTATTTTAAAAATAAAAGCATACAATCTTATCCTCCGTGGGTTGCTTTTCTTCAAGGTACGTTACAAATAATAATAATAATATTTTTTTTTTAAATAAAACGATAATCATAAGATAAATAAAAAACTTAATAGATATAAATTTCAGGTATTATAAATGTTTTCCCTTGTCAAAACATCAGAGGTTTCGATGCTTTAATACATTCATCTATACCTCCCAATCACGGTTATGGTAGCAGTGCAGCTTTACAAGTTGCTTTTTTTACATTTTTAGAAATTATTTGTGGGAAACGGGCTTGCATAAAGTTAGTTTATTTAAATATTTTTAAATTTAAAGCAAATTGAAAAAAAAAAAATGTCAATGTTAACTTTTTTCACTCACCGTAAAATATATATTCATTCAATTTTAAAAAGAGAAAAATATTAAAATCGATTGATGTGTTTTATTCGTTAACTTTTTATTATTATTATTATTAAAAAAACAATAATTTAAATAAATATATATATATATATATATATATATATATATATAAACATAAACAAATGATTTTCAGCAAGGAACTGAGAGGAAAGTTATGCCGAAAATCTGAATTAAAACTTAACTGTCCTTGTACGGTTGTAGGAGTATGGGATAATGTAACATCATCAATCGTGGAAGGAAGTCACGGAGTTTTGATAAATTGCAAGTAAATCAAAAAAAAAAAAAAAGAGAGAGAGAGACAAAGATATAAATTATTTAAATAAAAAAAAAAAATTCGAAAGAAAAAATAAAATCTTTTCTGTTTTTTTTTTCATAATTAGAAATTGTGAGGTATCAACATTTGAAATGAAAGAAATAAATATATTATTTTTATTAACTTATCCTAATTTCAATATCGAACTTGACGATAGACAAATGATTCCAAGAAGAGAAATGGAACTACATTTAATAGCTAAATTATTAGGATTGTGTCACATAAATGAGGCCAAATTAGAACATTTAAAAAGTAGGTTAAAATTTATCACTCAAATGTTTGAAAAATGAATGAAAATAATCAAAAAATAGCCTAATTTTTTGCGGGCATTCATTTAAAACAAAAAACAGTTTTCGAAGAAATGGAAGAACCTTCGAGAAACACGATAATAGAAATATTAAAAGGATTTGGAATAGAAGAAGATTGCATATTTGAATTTGTCAACGAATTATTTTATATTTCTAAATCCGTTGCATCCGTGGAAGAAGAAGAATATGGTGAAAATAGTTATAGTTTTTATCACAATCCTGATGAAAGTTCGATGCAAAGTTATGAAAATTTTAAAGGAGAAGAATTGGGAGAAGAAGAAGAAGAAGAAATAATCGTATGAAAAATATTATTATTATTTTTTTATAAGAGAATCAGTTAAAAAAAAGTAAAAAAATTTTTTTATTAAAGGGAGGTTCTTGTTATTCAAGAGAAAAGAAATCGAGGCAGATAAAAAATAAAATTCCTTGTCCTCCCTTGGCTAACTGTAAGATTTTTTAAAAATTTTCACACGTGATTTATAACAGTGAATAAAAAGTTTTTTTTTTTTTTTTTTTTTAAGATCTTATGAATAGGGTAGCAGAATTATGTGCTGGAAAAAAGGGGCTAAAAATGACCGAAAAAATATGCGAGGAAATTAATTGTCTCGGTGGAATTGATAATCTTAGCGTTGATTCGAATTTATCCGTCATAGGAAAATTATTACGAAGATTGAGATATGTTATAACGGAAAAAATGAGATGTTCCGAAATTCCAGATATTATTCAACTAGGAAATTATGTAGAATTTGGTGAAAAAATTATTCACAGTCATTTGTCTTTAAAGTGAGATAAATTTTTTTAAATTTTTTATCCTCCTTTTTTAAAAGCAATTTTATTAATTAGTATTGTTTAATAGATTAGATTATGAAGTTTCTTGTCCAACTCTTGACGGTTTGGTCCAGCTTGCGGTTGATACTGAAGGTGTATACGGAGCGAAAATGATGAGCGGAGGAGGAACATTAACTTTAGTAATATGAATGATAAAAAAAATTTTTTAGGGTTTTGAGTATTATTAAAGTATCGAAAAAAAATTTTTTTTTTATGCACAGTTGCATAGAAATGCTGTTGAAAAATATATAAAAAAAGTAGTTGAAAAATATGGGCCCGTTTTTCAATTTTATTTGACATTTCCTAATTCCGGAGCAAGAGTTTTGAATATCGGAGCTAAAAGTAATCCAAAAAGTGTTTTATCTAATAAATATCTTAATAAGATTGAACTTATGAAACAAGCTGTTCGATATTTCGATTTGACATATAAATACAATCCGACTCATGGAGCTTTTTCACCTGGAGTTACAAATATAATTGGAGATCATTCGGATTACAATCACGGTTTTACCGTTTCCATGGTAATTAAATCTGGTTTTTTGTAAATTTAATTATTTTTAAATTAAAAAAGGAAAAAAAAATTAAATATTAATTTACTCGTAGGCAGTGAGTTTGATAACGGTTGTAGTTGGAGCTTATAACGGAACTTCCAGAGTGAGGGTGGCGACAACGATTGATGTTGGTTTTGAACCTAAAAAAATTATTTTTTCATTACCCGTCAGTAGAGATTTGAGATTTGGAAGAATTAAATGGATGAAGTTGATTATGGCTGTTATTAATCATTTTCAAGGGACACATTATTATTATTTTTCTTTATTTCGTTCCCAATATTTAGCAAAATAAATGATTTTATAAAAGTTATATGAAAAAATTTTAGGTTCTCTCATGGGTTTTGATTGTTTTATCGATAGTAATATACCATCAGGATGCGGAATACCAAATCACGTCGTATTGATAATGGCGTTTTATACTTTTCTGGAAGAATTAACCGGTCAGAAAACAAAGAATTTATGTAAAAAAGCTTATTTTTGCATGTTGGCTCAACAAGATTTTTTAAGTTCAATTTGTGGAGTTGGAGATCCAACCGTTACAATAAATGCCAAAGCAGATTTTGCATTATTACTTGATTGTCGGTTAGCATAAAAAAAAATAAAAAAAAATATAAAATTAAAAAAAAAAAAATTTCAAACTTTTTAATTTATAAATTTTAGAAGTTTGAAAAGCACACCGATACCTTTTCAAGATACAAGCGTTAGTCTTCTGCTAACATTCCTGAATCAAAAATCTCCGAAAATCAGATCTTTATTATATTCCAGAATGGAAGATTGTTACAGGGTAGCCAGATTATTAGGTGCAAAAACTCTGCGTTGTTTATCATTGAAAGTTCTAGACGGTAATTTTATTAATTATTTAATTAATTAAGTATTTTTAGTAATGTTGTCGTAAATATTTAAAAAAAAAAATTTTTTGTAGGCGTTAAATCAAAAGAAATACCTGAAACGGCATTGAAAAGAGCAACTCATGTCGTGATGGAAAATGAAAGGGCTTTAAGATCGGCTGAAGCTTTAAAAAATAATGATTTTGAAACATTAGGAGAAATTATGGTTGCGAGTCATAATTCATTAAGGCACAACCTAAATTTTCAAAAAAAAAAACTTTAAATTTTATTTTAATAAAAATATAATTAATAGATTATTAATATTTTAAATTTTTCAGGTACAATTACGAAATAACAACGCCTGAACTTGATTTCTTAATGGAACGAACAATGGAAGTTGATGGAGTTTTAGGTTCTAAAATGCAGTGTAACGGCAACGATTCATATCTTCTTACATTGGTAATTGTGATCATGAAAAAAATATTAACTTTTAAAAACGTTCCGATCGGAGAAGAAAAAGAAAATTGATGGGATTTTACTTTTACTTATTATTATTATTAATTACAGGTAAAACGTTGGGCTGTTGATGACGTCATTGAATATTTACAAACAAATTTTTCGACAGAATTAAACTTTTACATCGTGACTCCTTTCGAAGGTTGCGGACCTTTAAACGTTAAAGAATATTTAAATTCGATACCCGGACCAGAATTTACTTTTGAACATGTTTTTCCATTTTGATCATTTCATAAACTTTTTTTTTTTTATTTAAAATTTTTTTACACAAACCGTTAAGAACTAAATTAACCCCCTCTATAAATTATTTATTTATTTTTAAAAATATTTTATTAAGTTTTATAAAGTTTTTTTATTTTTTTTAAAGAAAAGAAACAATTATTTTATTAATGTATTAAAATATTTTTAAAAAAAAATTTTTTTAAATTATTATTTAAGTTAAAAAAAAAATTTGAAAGGTTTTTTATATAAAAATTTTTTAATTATTTATTTAAAATAAATATTAAAAAAAAGGAAGAATAGGAAGAAAAGGAAGAAAAGAAAAACAAAAGTTTAATTTAACTTTATGTAAAGATAATCTTAAAAGGTTTTGTTTTTAAAAAACCTCAAGTTTTATTACGTAATATTTTATTTCAAACTTTAAAAACGGTTT
>NW_002987120.1:102891-108168 GCF_000006295.1 Pediculus humanus corporis
TTTGGTTTTTATTCGATGAAATAATAAAATTTAATATCTTCACAGATTTAGAAAATAACATTTAATTTAACGTGAAAAACCTTTTTAACAATTACCAACGTTTCAAAGGTTTTGTTTTTAAACTTTTTACAAAAACAAATAAATAAAATCTTTTGTCATTGATTATTATTTTCGATTTCAAAAAAAAAAAAAAAACAAAATAAAAAAAAACTGTTCGAATTAAAATTTCGTAATTTAACATAGAATAAATTATTATTATTATTATTATTATCATAAATAACACTTAAATAAAAAAAAAAATTTTAAAACATTAAAAACAAAAAACGCGGCTTTAAATTTCATAACAAAAAAAAAAAAAAACGATAAATCATTATTTTATTTATTAATAATTTTTTAAAAATAAAATTACGGCTTTGGTACATTTGCATATAAAATTATTATTATTATTATTATTTTATTGCTAAAAACTAAATATTTTCGAAAATATTTACAAAAAAAAGAAAAATTACGTATTTAAAAACAAATTTTTACCTGAATTTTATGTTTTGTTTTGTTTTGAAACGAACGATTACAAAATTTTCATTGTATATAAACTAATGATGATCACGTGATTTACAGGTACAAACACGAATTTCAATCATTTATCATTAACAGCGGTAAGTTAATATTTACCTTAACTATTAATAATTCTCAATAAATTATTATTAATAATTTTTATTATTTTAAATAAAAAAATACTCGTGCATACATAAATAAAATTCAATAAATTAATTTTTTTTTGTTTTGATAACAAAAAAAAAAAATTATCAATAAAATAACATTTTATTTAAATTCATTTAAAAAACGAGAATTTAATAATGAATGAAAAAAGAATAATAATAATAATTTTATTTATTTTTTCTTTTTTTCAGTTTCCGTATCGATTGTAATAAATTCATCATCTGAAACATAAAAACAATAAAATGATTTTCAAACGGAATAAGAAACAAATAATAATAATAATAATAATCAATACTTACTCCATATTTTATTATTTATGGATTCTCCTAATCTCATAATAAAAAAACCAAATAAATAATTTCCGTATATGTAAATAAGTAAATGCCATTTACTTAATAAAGACACAAGGGGATAAGGCCAAACTCCTCCGATCAAATATAATATCGTGCACCTGCGAATGACAATAATAATAATAATTGTAAATTATTTAAACAGGATGTAACAAAATAATAATAATAATGAGGAGGAGGAAAAGGAGGAAAAGTCGTTGACGAGTGTTTATGTCTTATTTATTATTTTATTTTGTAATTTTGTCTAAAGGGAAAATTAACGATAAGTTATCAATCGAAAATTTTCGTGAATTAATTATTATTTGTTTTGTACTCTATGGTTGTATATTTATTGTTTCAGGTATCTAAATAGTTTAACGGTTTAATTTGCGTAAAGGAGAGCGTGGGTTGTACGAGAGAAAAACAAGACAGAACAAACGACTCGAAACATCTTGATGAAGGTTTTAATTCGTCCTGATCTTGTCTTAGTCACTCCAACAAAGTTCAAAAGATGTCTGATTCGTTCCCATCGAATAAAAGAAGGAAAACAAACAAGAATTCGATTCAGGTATCAAAAACAATCAAACGTAATAAAAATTATTCATTTATAAATTTCAAATAATGAATGAAAGAAAAATTCGGACAAGGACATATAAAACTTGTCGTGAATTAAAAAGGTATAATAATAATAATAATAATAATAATAAGGTAAATTCTTACGTCAAGCAATACAACGTTAAGACGGTGGATAAACCTAAAAAACCTTGAATTTTAGTCGGGTACGATCTATATGTGATAAATTTTTCGATGCACGCGAGTAATAAAATGGTCGTGTGTAATCCGTGATTTACCCAACTTGGAAAAAATGATTCCGTCACGTTGTCTTCGTCTATAACTCTCGGATAATATGAATATATAGCCCAAAAATTTATAGTGACCAACTGAAATAATTAAGTAATAAGTGATTATTATTATTATTTTGTGTGTGATAAGTGATAATAAATGTATGTAATTTGTGAATTATGAAAAAAAAAAAAAAAAAATGGACTCACGATGGATAATGGAAATACGATTGATGAAAATGCATAGGGCAATATCATTTTTAGGTAAGTTTTTATTTTAACGTATTTTTTCGAATTTGTAAATTCTAAAACGTCCTGAAGCAAACAAGCATTGAAATATGTTTGTTCGATTATCTGAAAACAAAAATTAATAACATTTATTGAAAAATTACTCGATTGAAATTTTTTTTTGTTTTCTTCTTCTTATAAAATAAACGTAAACGGAGACCGGAAATCGATAGAAAATTCGAAATGGTAAATAATAATAATAATAATAATAATAATAACGTAAAATTATTTGTTAATCCCTTACAATTTTATTTATATAAAAATATAAATAAATGTGATCTGAAAATAATTAATAAAAAACGCGTTTGTTTGATTGTTAGCCAAACTAAAAATAATTTTAAAAAAATCAATTTTCTATTATTATTATTATTACGTTAATATTTTTTTTTTTTTTTTAAATGAATGAAAACTAGAAAATCACACGTTTAAAATCACATTAAATTACGGGGAAAAAATTTCATTTTAATGATTTTGCTATCGTTCACAGATGAATTAGAAAAAAATTTTTTTTTTTTTTTTTATTAATCGTTAAATTAAATTTAAATTTTTTTTCTTTTATCGTCGTCACGAGTCAAAATTATTACGACAACATCAATGTGAATAAATTACAGACTTATAATTATTATTATTATTATTATCATTATCATTATTTAAAAATGAAATAAATAAGTAATGTTTAATTAATCGATCGATTGATTCAATGACGAAATAATCGAGAAAAAAAAACAACAACAAACGCACGAGACGGCACGTCAGTCATCAACCGTTTCTTTCTCTCTTACATTTTATTATTATTATTACTCTTAACATTTTTTTTCTCATTTTTTAAGAGGGGTAGGGGTAGGGAGAATTGAGAGGGGGAGGGGCGAAAGAAAAAATTTAAAAAAAAACTCCTCCCCGGAAAGAGATCAAAACGTTACGAAAAATCCTCTTTCTGGATATAATGAGATAATTTCGCACGAGTTTTTTAAAATCAGGGTTTTAACCAAAGGAGGGGGGGGGTTCTTTTTTGAAAATTTAAAAGCAGAAGACACATCGTTTATACACGCTCAATAAATCTAGGAAAAAGATAAGAAAAATAATAATAGCGACGGTCTAATAATAATTTTTTATTAAATCGTTTTTATAATGAAAACATTAATTATCGACATTGATGAAAAAAAATTTTTTTAACGAATTTAATCAACGACCGAATTGTATAGCAATAAACTATAATTTAATAGTCTATAAAAAAAAGAAAAAAATTTTTTTTAATGATTCTCGTATAAACGTTTACCCAAAACGTTAAAAAAAATTTTTTTTTTTAATTACAAAACTCAATAACGAAAAGAAATTCCATTAGAGAAAATTCTTAAATTTTTTTCTTTTTTTTTTTTTTACTGCATCAAATTCATTTTCTTAACCGTTTACGTTAAATTCATAATATTAGGTTATGAATTTTTTTCTTCCCCCTCCTCCCCCCTTTTTTTTTTATTTGCTGGAACAAAAAAAGAAATGAATTTTCATCATCCTGGAAAATATATTTGCATAAAAATTAATAAAGATATTTTTTTCTTTTTTCTACTGGTTATTTTTTTAGGCGCGACTCTTTTTTAATTTTAATTTTTTTTTAACGATAAATCACACGAGATTAAAAAAAATTTTATTTTTTAAATTTCCGCTATAAATTTATTTTTTACATTATCATCATCATCATCACTATTATTATTATTATTATTATTATTATTATTATTATTATTATTATTATTATTATTATTATTATTATTATTATTATTATTATTTATTAAAGCGAATAATTTAACGAAAAAAAAACACGTGGCAACACGTCAAATCAAAACCGGGTTTCTACCTTTTTTTCTTTTCTTTTTTTTATTAATTGAAACGGAAATAAGATTAATAAAAATTAATTAATTTTTTTATTTAAATAAACGTTCGCGAGGCATAATTTTTTAATAAATAAATAACTTACTTGATTCCAAATAGTTATGTATTGTATTCCATACCCACATGTTTTATTAACTAAATCCATTCTATTGAAAAGTATGTAAAAAACTCCGGCTAATGTTTGATAATTTAATAACATGTGCCATAAAAAAGTTAATAAGTGAAAAAAAAATGTCCTACGTTTTAATAAATTATTAATTAATATATTTAATTGTAAATTTTTAATTAGAATATTATAATCGATTTTTATTTCCATAAACGGTAGTAAAAATTTTTTCACATCTACGACCGACATGTTTTTTTTAAACACTTTAATTATTATTATTATTTAATAATTATTAATAATATAAATAAATAAATAAATAATTAATCGAAACGTTTTATTATAAAAATGACTTTAATGATGATAACGTTTTGATTAGTCCGAGAGACATCAACGGAGTCCGTGTTAAAAGGCGACAACTTTTGTTATGAAACAAACACTAAATAAATTTTTTTTTTTTTGTTAAATATCGATTTCCATGTTAAAACTTTTTCATTTAAAATCTACGGTCAATATGAGTTAAATAAGAGAGAGAGAGAGAGAGAGAGAGAGAGAGAAAAAACATGATTGACGTGATTTTGTTTGTTTGTTTGTCAAAACATGATTTTTATGATTCATTTTTACACAAAATAATTTTTTCTATTTTATTATATTCTATTCTATTTTTTGAACTTTGTAATCGATTAATCAATAATATCAAAAACATTATTATTATTATTATCATGTTTTTTTCTGTTAAATTTATTTTTAAATTGTTGTTGTTGTTGTTACGTTCGCTTATTTTATTGAAAAAGGTTTTGTTTGTTGAAATAATTATTCTTATTTGGGGGAGGAAAAGTTTAGGGAAAATTTAATTCCTTAATTAATCGATCGGCACATAGTCGATTTTATTAATAATGATAATAATAATATTTTTTTTTCAAAAAGGGGGATTTGAGTTAAGTCATATTAAGAAAACAAACGAATGATTATCATAATTAAATGTAAATTTTTCGTATAGCATATTTTAAAGGGATTTTGTTTTGCACACGTTATAAGATGAAGATGAAATTCGTTGATTTTTTTTTGTGGGGAGAATGGGGTGGCTGGGGATGGGGGTGGTGGTGGTGGT